>NW_015391209.1:0-27726 GCF_001527695.2 Protobothrops mucrosquamatus
GTGCATGAGACTCATCACAAGACCGGTGAAAAATCCCTTTGGAGAGTTCTGGGAATTATCAGGATTTCTTAGTCTGGGGGAATGAATTGTCATTATCTGATCATTTAGGAAGATGAGACAGCAACATAGTGGAACAAGTAGTGCATCCAACTGAGGGAAAACAATTTAAACAAAAGGAATTGGAAAAAACTAATTGAAAAACTAATCAGAAGGGTTCAACATAATGAATACAAACTATAAAACAAATACCTTCCTTTAATTTAGCTATTATATTATTTTCTCAATAGATGTAAAAACAAAGATTTAATGAATTATAGTCTAAAATAATAGATCTCATTTTGATTTGCAATTCATAATTTCTGGCATTTTGGCAGCTGGAAGACAAAAATTAAAAACAAAAGTAATGAAATCTTTCCCTTAAACTTTCCTAAAATGTTCTAAAACTTACTGTGAGGAAGCTGAAAAAGCACAGATTTGCTGGGTCTGCCCTCCTGTCTTTGTTTTCAGCAAACTCTCCTCAGAACTATTAAACCAGAGGTCTTCAAACTTGGCCCTTTTATGACTTGTGGACTTCAGCTCCCAGAATTCCTCAGCCGCACTGGCTGAGGAATTCTGGGAGCTGAAGTCTACAAGTCATAAAAGGGCCAAGTTTGAAGACCCCTATATTAAACTGTGAATCTTTTCTAACCATGCAGAATTTCTTAGAAATATAGAAGTCCATATGATGTAGAAAAGGTGTAAAAGTATATTTTTCATAACTGATTTGAAAACAATTTTTTCTGAATTGGATAAATGATTTGGGTAAGGTTAATTCAAAATCTAGTCCACATATCCCAGAAATTTGGAGTCAAAACACTGCAATTCATGTGTCCATATCACAACTAAATATGTGCAAGAAGGCAGTTGTGGTAATTAAAAAAAAAGATTTTCAAGAGTGTGTGGTGAAAGGAATAGAGAAATTCAGAAGCAGTTTTTCTTTCATCAGATTCAATGAGTACTTCTAGAAAAAAAATGGAAAAGAATTTGTGAGCTTGACACCATAATGGTTTCTACATCAAACTACCTTGTCAAAAATGTACACATGAATTGCAGTATTTGACTCCAAACTCTGAGACATCTTGACTCATTTCTCAGGACACAAAATCTCAGGTAAGTACATGTCTTATAATCAAATTTTGAAGCCATTACAAAAGAACTCCAGCAACTACTGGGTATTAAAGATGAGGCCTGTTTACAAGATTCAGGATTTAGGTTTCTTCTGCCTCTCTATAGTTTTGTTCAACTTGCTCTATCTAAAGGGTGCAAGAGATACAGGTAAGAGATACAGGTTCTGTTTCTTGTTTAGATAGCAAAACAAGCAACCTGAAACAGTATTACCTTCCATAAAAATGTATAAAACTACTGTTTATCATTGAATAATGGGTGAAGGGGGGTCTATAAAGACCAAAAGTTTGCTTTACACTAGTCTTAGGTGTAATAAGTAGGGCTTATTACTCCTCTTATTCTGCCCTTGGCATAAGGGCATAATGATACAGCCCTTGGCATAAGGGCATAATGATACAGCCAATCTGCTGATCTCCTCAAGATTCCCAGGAAATTGTCTTAAACTCCTTTCTTATAGCCACTGCTGCTGTTGCCACTGATGTTCCAGAACAGCATATCCTACTGCCCTACTCATCCATTCTCTATATTTTCTTCTCTTTCTTACTTGCATTCATCTACTGTCCCCAATACCCATGCTGAACCACCTGTACAGCAAATTTTCTTTCTGAAATTCACTGTTAAATATGGGTAAATGTATCCAAATTAAGCATATATTTGGTATAATCATATTCCTGGGCATTACATTTGAAGGATGCTAGATTGAGAAATACTGATTTTACAGTTTGTAGTATCCCCCAGTCAACAGTAGTATAGGTAGTCCAACTTTGGAAATAACAGATTTATTACATGTTATTAAAATACATAAACATTGAATTCATTAAAAAAAACTAAACATGGATATCTTGTTATTATTCTGATATATTCCGTTTTTGAACAACTACAAGTAAACACAAACTGGAACAGACAAAGAAATGTCTGTTTTAGTTCATGTCAAGATTCAACAATGCTGATTGGCATTTGAATTATAATTTCACTGAATTGCTGATACTGGACACATGAAAGAGTTATTTCTCCTTATTCTGTTGTGATGTTTAATTTATTCCCCCAACAAACATTGTTGATAAGCTCCTCAGCTGCTACTATAAAATAGAACATAGAAACTGAATAAACATAAGCTAAAGATGTGATCCCCTCCATTTTGAAATGCCTTATGTAGATTCACAATAGCAAATTCATGAATCTGAGCACTGATTTTTATTTTCAAGCATTTATGCTTAGTTATAGGGGGAACCTCAACATCCTCAAAAATTGACTACTTTTTAAAATGCTTTTAAAGATTTCAACAAACCTATTGAAATTGGCAAACTGAATAACAGAAAGTGATTGAGTTGACATTATTTGAGATACTGCACCAAAACTAGCTATGTTACATAAGCACATGTACATTGAAGTGGAGCTTATTCCCAGGTAAGTACACATGTAGTATACAATATGTATATATGTGTTGGCAAATAATCTTTTATTCACCTTACTCGGTGATAATATAAAGTACATCCAGTTTTTTTTTCACAGATACTACATATTTCACTTTCTGTTGGGATGCTATATATGCCTACTGTATAATGTTTCATTTTATAAAAATGAGGCAGAATAACAGAAGAGGTGGAAGGGAACTTGGAGGTCTTCTAGTCCAAATCCCTGTTTAGGCAAGACACCCTATATCATTTCAGAAAAATGGTTGTCCGATCTCTTCTTAAAAACCTCCAGTTTTATACCCACTTCTGGAGGCAGATCTAACTTCTAACAGATATGTCATGCATTCATGCTCAGGGATGAGCTCTGGATCCTTTACAGAGTTTAAGTTATGTTTAAGAGTCTATTTGGCAAACACTAAGAGTCATATTATGGCAAACACTATGGATGAGGCTGATTGAAGCATAATTTATTAATTTCCTTAACTGGTATTGAAAAAAAAGAAGCGCTGCATTTTCATATATAAAAGTGTGAAGTGATTCTTCTTTACAAATATGTATGGGCAGTAAATATCTGAATTATTATGAGGTTAAAATATGGTTATACATGTTTTCTAATATGTGAGAAATGTCTCTCTTTCCACAGTAATACAATAGTGTATATCAGTGGTGTAGAAAATAGGGTTTTCATTGAGTTCATTTGTTAAGTTGCTCCATATGTATTGTTACTGTTCTTTCCAGACTGGTTTTGTATGATCCATCAATGTAAAATAGGTTTATTTCAAGAGCTGAGTCAGCATATTTCTGACTCCTTCAAGTTTTCTGAAATCAGAGCATTTTTTTTTTTAATTTGGCAGTGGATTTTTTTTTTTGCTTTGCTTTTTTTTTAAAGAAAGCCACATTTCTCAGTTTGTAAGGGCAAGCCAGGTCTTGTCCAGAGTGTCTGATCTTAGTGGGAAAGGAGTACCTGCAACCTTATCACAGAAGGTTAATCCTTTTGGCCAGTATCTTCTTACGTTCACAATCTGTGTAAGGGACTGTATTCCTCTGATTTTCAAAACAGCCTGCAGGAAATTTTTGTCTCTGCCTCTCAGCTTCTGGATTCAATTATTTTCAATTATTTATTCCTGTACATTAAAAGCTCTCTACTGAAGCCTACAGCCACGATTATACCTTTCGTGAAAAGTTTGCTTGCAAAAATGATTAAATAAATAAATAATACATGTCATCAGGCTATGTTTTGTAACATAGACATTTTGATAGAAAGCATGACGTCTTCACAGCAAGCTGGTTTCTTTTCATAACAACACTTTCTTTTTTTGTTTTAACAAGTCTCCAGATAATAACCAATATGTCCTGTAAATGTGGATGGAAGGGACTGTTTGGCAGGAGGGGTGAAGGAGGGACACAGGGCATAGTGATCTAACAGGGCATTTTTTAGTGTTGTATTTTAAGTATTTTGAAATATGCATATGTCAAGAGGATCAAAGGTAGAGGATTTTGAGGCGGAAGTGGAGAGGAAAGAGCTTATTTATTGTTGTTTATTTTTGTATTTTCCTAACTATTGTCAAACTTTCTGTGGCACTACAAACTCATCTATTTTACTTAGGGTTTTCTTCCCTTTGTTTATTTCTTTTTAAGAGAAGCAAAAATTCCTGACAAAAGAAATGTGTTTGATCACATACAAGCATGTAACAGCTCAACCCTAAATGAAATATCAAAAACTGAAAGTCTGACAGATGCAGCAAACTAAGAAGATAGTTTAAACAAAATTGGCTGACATCTTGTCTTTCATAATGACATAAGAAAAAGGAATAGAAAAAAATAGAATGCTTCCTACTGTCTACCTACCTAACTGGTGAATTTTCCTCATGAAGAAAATTCAGGCATGTCTTCACAGATAATAGGATTTCAATGCAAAATGTTTTAGTGTAATTATTTAGTGTAATATATAACTACATTATAATACAGTTATTTAGAATTTTAAAACCTACACCATGTTAAGTTTGTTGTCTGAATAACAAAAGGTAGATATTCTTTGGGCTGCTACATTGTATCTGTGATCCAACTGGTATCTATACCAAACTACAGTGTCAGAGAAATTACATATGAGTGTGGTAATGTCTGACACACTTATGTAAAATATGTTATTTGTGGGTTCACATTGGCTATGATTCTTCATTTTACATCATTTTACATTCTCTACCCTACCCCTTGCTTATCCCTTAGATCAGGCATGTCAAACTGCCGGCCCGCGGACCGGATGCGTCACACTGAAACCGTGCCCACCCCATTGCCAGCAATGGGGAAAAAGTTGCGATACGTCACATGACATCATGACATGCCTGCCTTAGATGCTAATATCTTTTTGTTGGAAAGATTCTCTAAGATATGTTTGAAGCAATTTCAAGTGGGAAAACATTAGACAGGTTATAGTGTGCAAAATTTGTCTTCCCATGTCTTGTTTTTTTCATATGAAAGAGCTTTTTATTTTTTTGCTCCATAATATAAAAATCTAGAAACAAAGATGTGCAGGAAAAAAGCAAGCTGCCCATTATTGTTATTAGTTTGAAATTGTCCATTTCTACAAACTTTTCACATATTTAGGGGCAGATATTTAAGCTTCCTTAAACATACAGTAACTTTAGATTGACATGGACACATAATTCAACATGGGAGTAAACTATGTCTGCTTTTTAGGTGACAAAACCCTTAGGGGAAAAACACAGTTTGTCTTTTTATTGCTATACATTAAAATTTAGCTTCTATGTGTCTGGCTTTTAAGATCCCATAAGATTCTTTGTTCTTCTTGTGATAGATCTCAACAAGACCACAGCCCTTTTCCAGCAGTATTCAAACTTGTAAAATTCATCACCAAACAGCAAAAAGCTGTTCATCAATAAATTCTCATCTGACATGACATAATTTAAAATATACAGCACCAAAATTTATATGCATAGATTTCATTTCGAAACTGAATATTTCCTGGCTTTCACATAGGATCAAATTGTACATGGTTCAAAGTTGCATCAAAGCCAAATTTCATACAACTATATGTGCATAGGTATCCAAATTGCAGACTTCCACCCAATACACAAGGATACTCTCTTTAGCTTAATAGGCTCAACTTCATAGAAGATAAGGATGGTCACCATTACAGTTTTAGTAACACATGTTCCAAGGATAGCAATGACTGATAATAAACACAACACAGAAATTCTCTATAATGTGCAAAACTACGATGCCTCAATAAGATAAAAATTAGAAGGGATATTTTTATGAGACTGATCTCGTTTTTGATAAATTCTAGTGCCGGGAATGTATAAAAACTGCTATTGAGCTTCTTTTTAACATGTGAATAAGGCATCTGTTAAAGGTTGACTCTGTGAGGTTCAAACTATTCCTATGATTTCAGCAGCTTCCAAAAAGAAACTTTTTCTTTTACTCATTTATGAAACTGACATTAGATGAAATAATGGGAAAATTTTCCTATATTTTATATACTTCCTCCAAATATCATATTTATTTCAATATGATACATAAGATTGGCAAATTCTTCTAGGATGCGTATTGACTGTTCAAGAGGAGTGAATTTTCAATACATACAAATGAAAAATAATTTAGAACAAAAATTTTGCACCTAGGAACTTTTGCAAATGATTTTGTTTCTTAAAGATACATAATTTAAGTGTTTTAAGTGTCTCCTGGGCTAAATGGCAAGCTCTCATTCCAAGCTCATGTTAATAACCAGAAACCTGGTTCAGCACTTCCATTCATTCAGAAATGTCTAACTGAATTCAGATGACACACCATTATCTCCCAAGGCAATCTTTTCCATTACTGAATAGCTCTTGCCTTCAATATTTTTTTCCTGGTGCCCAAGCAAAATCTACTTTCTTGTAATTTAAACTCATTGTTTCTTATCTTGAATTTAGGACAACTCTGAGTAATTCTACCCTGTCTTCTATATCACATTACTTCACATACTGGAAGACACCTATTTCCTCGCAGTCTTCTCTTCTATCAGCTAAATATATTCAATATTTGCAACTAGTCCTTATTTTTCCCCTTACAGGCCCTTTATCATCTTAATGATGCTCCTATATGCATATGTCAATATGTTAATGTCCTTCCTAAAATGAGCTGGAGTTTGATCAATGCAAAATCAAGAGGACTTATACTGACTTATCTTAATTATGATACTATATGTCTGTTGAATTTACTCAGCATAAATTCTCCTATAGTCAAAAGGATTTTTTTCTTTTTCTGACTTCTTTTAAACTAATTACAAATGCAAATTAAGGCAAATTTTGACTCTCAAAATGAAGCCTAATATAAACTTCTATTAGAAAGGTGAAAGCCTTCCTGTTTTAGACCTGACTGTTTGTATCCAGCATTTGAAAGGAGGAGGTTTTCTGTGTGTCATCTGAGATAATAGGTTCATCTTCATTGGATGTTTAAACTGGGATTGTACATCAAGTTCTTTTTCAACTTATATATGGTACAATTGTATGAAATAAGTATGGAATTATGAAATTAAAATAAAGTAATCCTAACCAATAAAGCTAATGTAATGATAGTATATTATTATGTTACTTTCCATACATCAATAGCTAGTTCTGTATTTAGAACTTTATATAATCTTTTTATATAAGCAGAGAAATGATTACTGCATATGGAGATTAAATAAAACCTGGCCACCATTCTGTTTCTTGTTTTTCCTTCACAAAATCGAACATGGGCAACCTATGAAAAGGGGATTCTTTTTCTTGAGAGGTAGTACATTGAAAGTGAATATGGAATGAGGAAGCCTCATTTGACCGTATGCTGTTGAGAGAGATGAGATTGAAGTGTTTTGACAGTGCTCTTGGGAGGGGTAGGAACATGCTTTCATTTAAAATTAATGAAAGCAGATTATAGTTAGTGTAGAGCTGAAAAACGTGACCCTGTTCTGCTATCATGTCTGTAACCTCTAATGAAATAACTGTCACAAATCTGACCCAGCTTGCTGAAGCTGTAATGACAATTCATACAACTATTAGTGGACAACTAGTGCAAGTACATCATACTCTTCCAAGGCTGGTGCACAATTTGGAGTTCCTGGACTCACTTCTGATTGATGAACAGGTAGGAACTTTGGTCAGTGGGGCTTTCTCACAACTTCATCTTGTGCACTAACTGAACCTCTTCCTGGATGGGAGGCTCTACTCTTTTCACATCTTACTAATTTCCTAGTTGAACTATTAAAACAAGTATATATAAGAGCTGTGGTGGCACAGTGATTAGAATGTAGTACTACAGTACAGGAGCTCGGCAGTTCAATTCTCAAGGTTAACTCAGCCTTCCATCCTTCCAAAGTGGGTAAAATGAGGACCCAGATTGTTGGGGGCAATATGCTGCCTCTGTAAACCACTCAGGGCTGTAAAACACTGTGAAGCAGTATATAAGTCTAAGTGCTATTGCTATATATGGCTGTCCTTAAAGTACATTTAGAACCTGCAATTAGTACAGAATGCAGTGGCCTATGCAGTTTGGGGTGTTCCTTGGTACGCCAATGTAACTCCTCTGCTTCATGAATTGCATTAGTTTCCAGTTACAATTCCAGGTACACCGACAGCATAGCATGGACTAAATCCTTTCTCTAAAATAGAATGCTGAAATAGTGCTAGAGATTGATGCCTTCTTTGTCACAGTATCTGCCCAGAGTTCTGTCTCTGAATGAGATTGACCCTGTTAGCCCTCAGAAAGTCTTGAAGACCTGGATTTTTCCTCACGCATTGAGGCCAGGTTGTTAGTAGAACCTATCAACTATGTTTATATTGAGTTCCAGTTTTAGGGATCTTGGCTTTGTTATAAAGTTTTTAATTCCTATCCTGTTTTTATCTTTGTATTGTGAACCTCCCAGAGTCATAGGACTGGGACCATGGCTATATAAATTAGATGGATGGATAGGTATGTTTGTGTGTAATTGTGTGTGTGTGTGTGTGTGTGTGTTCTGTTACAAATATATTAGCCATTTTTCATCTAGGTACCATCTAGAACAAATAACCTTGTACTAAAGAAATAAAAGCTATTTTCTTTTTTATCTTTTGTGTCTATAATTGCAAGTTCTGGAGAAAAAACAAGTGCTAAATTACTTTTTTTTTCGCCCTATAAGTAATTGTTTTTTCATTTAAATCAATAGCTAGAGACAGCTGTAAGCACCTTGTGCCAAAAAAAATGTATTCAATGTTTTAGATATAAATGGGTTTTTTCCACTTCAGAGCTTGGTTTAGAACCACATATCAATATACAGTACATGGCCCAGTGTTATTGTATGAAAAGAAATGCAATGACTCAAGTAGAGGAGTGTTTGTTTCCACATTTAGCTGCCACAGTGCTTTTATTTTATTTTATTTTATTTTCTGGCAGGCATTTTGTGCTTGAAACATATGCATATTCAGTAGCTCTGGTTAGAAGTTGTACTATGAAATTTATGGTGACCCTGCTTGCAACTAAAAACATAGGACTTGGTTACATAGAATGATGTTCCCAGGGTCAGTTGCTCAGAAAAGCTGTAGAGAACTCTGATTATGATGAGTCTGAGATCATTCAATTCAAGGTAACCCATCAACGCTTCTTTTAATATCTTCACAGTCTGAAATTACAGCTCTCTCATTAATTGATAGCACACATCCAGAAGATGACCCTGCCATAGCTTTTGCAATTTCTCAGTCATATAGCAGTCTGGTATAGGGCTTATTTGCCTTCTAACACAGTAGCAGACAAGAGCATAGTTGAAAAGATCTCTGGACTTTGTCAGCCTGCATAACCTTTGGTACTCTGTGGATCTTATATGGAACTCTCCAAGGTACTGACAATTTTTTATTTAGATCTACTTATGCATATTTCACTCATTTCAAGATAGAGAGTGTGGGATAGTTTGCCAGAAGTCAAATGACTCCAAGAAGAATCAATCAATCAATCAATCAATCAATTTTTAGACTTATCCAAGGTGTTTAGTCAAGTTAGTATGCATAGCACACACACACACACACACACAGAGAGAGAGAGAGAGAGAGAGAGAGAGAGAGAGAGAGAGAGAGAGAGAGAGAGAGAGAGAGAGAGAGAGAGAGAGAGAGAGAGAGAGATTGCAAATATGCAGACAAACTGAGAAACAAGCCAGCTGTTTAACTTGGGTTGTATCTGTGTTACTGCATTGATATTTCTCTATCCTATATTTGGTACTATTTTAACATATTCTGCCTGTTTCCAATATTTTAAAATTATCACCTATACAAGCCTTCATCCCTCCATTCTCCAACTCATTAATACACTTCATTAATTTTCCTCATTCTCATATACACATTAGGGATGAATCACATTGGGTATAATCCTGAGTATCAGGATTATAAATAGAGGAGGATTTTTGTGTGAGAATTTAATTGTTCAATTAAGTTGTTAAATTAAGTATTTGATTGTGTATTAAATTTACATGCTGCCCATCTACCAGGGACTCTGAGCAGTTTACAAATTGTTAAAAAAACCTAAAACACAAAAATAACACAAAATCAAATCAAAAAAGTATCCAACATTTGAAGGACATTAATTTATCCTGCAGAAATTCTCTCAATGTTGTGAATGTTATGTCCCAAGTCAGAAATATATACAAGATAATGTTGTCCATTTGTGAAAATATTAAACATGCCTTATATTTAAAAAGTCTGAAGACTAGAAAAAATAGACTCTGAGAAAGACATAAGCGGTTTAATCTAGTTTGTGAATAAAGGGGAAAAACGTATGTGTGGCAGATGTCAGAATTTGATTCAGTCTCCAGTCTTCAAAGCACTTGGGATTGCAAATACAGCATCTATTTACAATATCTTAAAGCACTAGATCTTTTTCCCAGATGCAGACCTGGAAAAAGACACAATTGTTTTAAGGTCTACATCCATGTCCTTTGAACACTTTTGGAGACTGATTCCCAAGCTCTACTGACTAGTGACCATTGATCTATCCACCACCATCCTGTACCTTGTACCAGGACTTGCTACTTGAGATCGTTTTAACTGACTACTCAGCATTAGCTGAATTTTCATCAAATCCAGGACTGCCTAAGCCACATGTGTCAAACTCGCCACATCACATGACGTGTTATGATGTCACATGACGTGTTGTGATGTATCACAACTCTTTTTGCATTGCCGGCAATGGGGTGGGCGCAGCTTCAGTATGATGAAACAGGCCCGTGGGCCGGCAGTTTGAAACCCCTGGCCTAAGCTTTGGGTGATATGTTTGAGTGGGATGTTCACCTTCTAGGAAGCCCAGTTTAATTACTAAAGGAGTGGCTTCATGTAATAAGTGAATAGAAAAAAAATGTTAAAATAAGAACATTTAAATCTTCTATGCCATTACAGTTTGATGGCACATTCTCATTAAACATCAAGGCTACATTCTGTTAAACTATAGATACACTGAACCCCTAATAGGGATACATGACTCATAACACATATGCCTATGTTTTAATCAAAATCAGGCATTGGAAATGAACTATTCAGCGTACAAAACATGAATATGTTCCATCATATAACTTTTAAGATGAATGCAGATCAATATTTGGATATACAGTATAAGATCTTTCTGGTGTCAGAATTCATTCATAGTTCTAGTCTGTAAAAGGCAATTAAGAAATGCTTCTTATAATACGAAGTTAGCCTCGAGTTTTAATAAATGAAATGGACTATTATATATGTGCTGTAAAAGAAATTCTATATAAAGAAAAATTTCAGGGTCATTTCTGCCTAAAGCAGAATTTAAATTAGATTTTAAAGAGGCAAATAAAATAGAGATAGAAAGTAATTTGTGGTAAAAATCAAACCTGCGGAAACTGTTTCCTTTTGAAGTTTGAAGATTATAATCATGATAAGTTTTGCAACTGAAAACAACAAGCAATTTTGCAGCAAATGACAAAACAAACTCACATTATTTTTACATTTTCCTAGGATCATTAAAATAAAACCAGTTATGTATACTAATCAACAATTTTCTCTTTGATACTATAATATGACATAAGGACATTATGTCTAATATGACATAATGATTGAAGTAGGTTTATTTAATGCCATGGTGGAAAGGATGCTGTAAACCTGATTACAAAATGGCTATTATTTTTAAATCATATATATTATCATTATATGGGACAAAAATCAGCTAAGTAATACTGGAACTTTCCAAGCATTTAAAGTTTAAACCTTTTTCAGGAGTTCCACACTTGGTGTAACGAATGCATGTGGTATTTTGATATAAAGACTTGCTTCCTTCTCAGGTGAGTGTCTTATTCCGTACCTTGGAACAACTATTTTTAGTTGAGTACTGCTTTCAATAAGTTTCTTGAATTTGAACTATTTCATGTGTCCAGATGTACATCTTTCCTTGGAAATAAGTCCAGTTAGCTGACAGAAGTTTCTTCTCTCCTCTCTGGGGTTTGCGGGATTTTTATTGACTCAGTCATTTAAATCAAGAGTTCAGCAAAGAAAGCATCACTGCAGGATACAGAGTGGAACATCCTCCTGAAAAATAAATGCTTGCAGCTATCCCTATCAAGATATGTATGTATGTATGTATGTATGCATGTATGTATGTGTATGTATGTATGTGTCTGTCTGTCTGTCTGTCTGTCTGTCTGTCTGTCTGTCTGTCTGTCTGTCTGTCTGTCTGTCTGTCTGTCTGTCCGTCCATCCATCCATCCATCCATCCATCCATCCATCCATCCATCCAAAAATGTCTTCTGGTCTAGGAAGTATGGGCCCAACTATGCCACTATTGCTATCTTGTGTCATTCATACTTTTTAACTGATCATTGGTTGTATCAATAATAATGCCAGAGATATACTACTATAGGCTAATGATTATACAAGAGTTCAGAATGCTAATGGCCACCTGCACAACTGATTAGGTTGTATATATAGTATCATTTTACTTAGATAGCATTCATAGTTGTCTTTTTACATTTCTATTTTACATTTTCATGTAGTGTTCATACTGCATTATCTGTTTTAATTCCTTTAATTTGTCTTTAATTCTTTTAAGTTAGGTAACTAGACTTAGGACTTGATAATTTTCCAGGATCTTATTCATGCAATGAAAAGGGAATGTACTATACATCTAGATGAAATGGTGATCTGCATTGATTCAAAATGTGGCAAGATAGTCCTGTCACCTTGTCAAGGCTTCCTAGCCATTTGGCTAACTACAGTGGTGGATATCTGCCCCAAAGCCCTCTTCATTTTAAGTATCAGTTGAGTTAATTGCATATATACAGTAATTAGGTTTGTTTAGATGTTTGCTTTCTCTCACCTTTCGGCCCTTTGCTATTTCACCATTATTAATGCAGCAACAGTTGACACATAGCTGTAAAAGTCAAGGATAGGAAGTGGAATGTAGATTTTATGTAGAAAGTGGTTGCATGTGTGTGTTCACACACTTACATATACTGAGTTTTGTTTTTGTACAGCTTATGCTTTAGAATGAGAATAATACCTAATTATCACATTACTTTATCAAGTGCAGAAAATGATAGTTGTAGCTCTAACTTTTCAAAAATTTTCTTGTTAATTACTGGATTTTGGCATCAACTACTTAGCCAAAAATAGTAGAATGATATGCCAAGCTGACAAGAGGTGATTTGTATGTGATTGCCTAAGTAACACTTAAAGCATGTACTTGATTTTCCATCTGTTTAGCTGGGACATAATGTATGTTTTTTAGCCAATAAACCCTGGCTTCTGAAATCAATTGAAAAGCAAGGAGTGTGATTTGAACATTAAAATGATAATGTTTTAATGGATTTATTTTGTTGGAAGCCAAAGAAGGGTAAACTAATAGCAAAGAGACTCAATTATTCACCAATGGTATATTCTGAAGGCAGAAAAAACTAAGAATTAACTCAGCCTTCTCCAACAGCAGGAGAACTCCTAGATGCTGCTTAAATAATTGAAATAATAATAAATACCATAATCATATATATCTCAGTGGCAATGCAGTGTTATCATTAGGGATAACATGAAGTATTTTCTTTGAAATTACAATACTGTGCCTACAATTCATAGCATGTCTTAGATTGGAGATGAAAAATGGTTATGGGGTTTGTGTATACATCCATGGAGAAAGTAAATGGGGGGAGAAAAAAATGAAATATGCATTGTGATGTTGCAATATGAGCCCTTTTGTACATACATCATGATGCCACACTTATAATGCACATTTATCATTTTGATGAAACCTCTAGATTTAGTATACATGTCTGGTGGGTTGTATCACTGGCACAGAAGGAAAGCAGGCAAAATCTATCTTCTCCACACCAGACTATGCTGTAAAATATCTGACATTGGAAATGGGACTTCATCTTTCTTTAGAGCCGCTGAATGAAACCAAAAATTCTATAATTTAGGCCCAGATCTGCACATACTCTGATTCATAAAGTCCAGCTTATGATAAATCTTATATGTGTGTCTATAACTACAGGGCATGTGACTGAATTCAGCTGAATTTATTCCAGAGTATACAAGGCATATTCATACTCTCTAGCAACCTAGAATTACATTCTGCTATAAAAAGTGACAAATCACATGTTAGTTTGATTGTCCCAAAGGCTTTTTCATGAGGCAACTGGATTTTCTTTTTTCTCTTTGAAAATGTTTCCTTCTCACCCAAGAAGCTTCTCCAGCTCTGATGGTTGGGGGGGGGGAGGAATGGAAGGATTCATATTCCTTGCAGATAGCTGGTCATTTGCATTATTTTAGAGAATTGTTGATGCCACCGGGAGGCTTATCGGTGTTGTCTCAATTTTTCTTGAATATAGCAAAACAGCACTAAAAATAATAAAATAATTTAAAAATTATTTTAAGACAGAATCAAAATGTGTCAGACTCAGTTGTATACCAAGGGCTGTAATTTATATGTTTCTTTCTTTGTTTATTTCAGCAGAATAGGGTGAAATTTGCAGGTAAGGCAGAGATTTCAAATTTTACAGGGATTTTTAAGCTATATTCATTTACAATCTTTTTAAAGTGCTACTTTAAAAAAAGTTCTTTGTATGTACAACTTCTTTGTTTGAGTATATTTAATTACAGTTGTACTTTCTGTGAGGTAAAATCCATGGCATATTTTAGAGGGGTTTATTGAGTTTGATACAAAGTTAAATGGTACTTTTAAGGAATTATGATGATCCTTTATCAAAGAAATGAAGCTTATAGTTGAAAGTATAAGGGTTGAAACTTTTAATTGTTTTTACATATCCATGCTGAAGATGCTACAGAAATGATGGATGTTGTCAAGAGTTTCTTAGTTTGACTAGTATCCCTGATAGGTGGCAGAACAGCTATAGAAATAAATCAAACAATTATCATACAAGAACCCATGATGACAGTTACATAACAATGAAGCAAAATCCCTTGAGCAATCCATTCCTCCATATCTTCATCTTCCATAATTTTGTAACTGAAGCAATTGATAGTAACCTGATCAGAAGAATTGTTTTCATTTTATGTTAATTAATTTTGATTTACTCTACTGTGCTCCTTCTCCGTTAAACTGTTTTATGTATAGAGTAAATAGAGTACATTGCTTAAAATTGTTTTAAGATAGAATCAAAATGTCTCAGATATACTCGATCTCCGAGGCCATTATACAGAATCTATCCTTACCTGCAGCTTTCACTAATCTATTGTACACTCAAAACAGAAAAAATATTACTCTATTGATTCAAGCATTAAAATAATTGCCAACTGATTCTCAACCATCAGTGCTTAACAACCAACTAATATTATATTATTCTACATAACAATAACAGCAACAAAGCTTTGAAATCACATCATGGTACACCCACCCATTCCCCTTGTATACTTTTCATATACAGCAGTTGCCACTTTGGCATTGATCTGTAATACTTTTGAAGCCAATTTGCCATCCCAACATTAGCTAGAGCAATTGGTGATTAAGAATCTACTGAGTAAAAATTAGGAATATAACACAGATCATTAAGAAGTTATTATATTTGAGCTTTACAATGTTTAGACTAATTTCAGTATTTCACAAATGCGGATAATGGAGTCTCATCTGTTGTGCTTGCTCATTTACATTATTATTATGATGTTCTTTCCAGTATCAGAATGAAACACATCAAGTATGAGCTGGAGGGTATGATTTCATAGTCTCTTCTTTGGAATTAGAACTGAAAATTTCACATTTAAAAACATTTCTGCCCTTTCAATGACAACTCAAACATATATGTCTTTTATACTGCTTCTCCAAATACAGAGGAATTCTTCCAATATAAATAATGATAATATATATAGCTGTGCCTGATCGTATTTTTATATTTGTATAAATAATGGAAGACACCTTTAATTAAAATATCCTTATTTATTAAAATCCTAATCAGATTTTTTGAAAAGTAACTTTGCATCTAACCTATTTTACTGATAGATTAGGAATCCCCAAATACATCATACAACTTGGTGAAGGTATTTTTATGTATCTTTTTCATGCAACCTATGTATAGTTTTACTCATACATACACGCATGTGTATGCACACACACACACACACACAAATCACTTATCAGTCCATTCTTTTCTCTATGTTTTATATTTAAATACATTCTTTAATTTGATAATTCAGATTCTTAGTATGCTTCCTTTATTGTGTAAAGTCGTCATATAGCAAGCTGTAAATTTGTAAAATAAATAAAAGAAGTATCATTGTTTTGGTCTTAGAATTCATATGTTTTCCTATTGAGTGGTATGCCTTTGAATACCTGCTGGGACACACTTAAAAGTACTTTGGATAAATGTGAACAATTTATACATAGACACATACATACATACATACATACATACATACATACATACATACATACATACATACACACATGCATATCTTCAAATCAAGAATCAAGTTTCCCTGGAAACATTTTTTAAAGGGGTTTGTCCTTGTCTACTTCCTTTCTCTAGGTATGAAAAAGAATGACTGGCTATAGATCTTGGCAGCAGAATCATTTTATGGACAAGAAACAGAAGACAAAGAAAGGTGGTTAACCCAGAGAACTATTATTGCAAACAGCACGAAGAGCATAAAATTAAATCAAGACATCGATTGAATGCAGAGGAATTTAATTTTCAATGGTTTTCATATGGACAATTAACAGAAAGTTGTAGATAGATAACAGAATATTTAGATTGAACAGCACAAAACAGAAGTTGAAATTGAATTCTATACAAATGATGAACATGTAATAGCTAAAATATATAAACTTTTGTTGAAATTTGAAATTAAAGAAGACCAGGGAAAAGTGTATGACAAAATGGACTAAAAACTTTGGACATGATATACTGATGGAACATAGAAAAATATGTGGATGAAAGGACTGATATTTATGTTTACATTACATTACATTTATATTAATGTAAAATTTATATTTTACATTACTCTTTAAAGCAGGGGTGTCAAACTACTGGCCCACGGGCCAGATGTGTCACATGCAGACCACACCCACCCCAGCTCCGCAAAGGCAAAAAGTGTCACGATATGTCATGATACGTTGTGTGACGTGATCGAGGTTGACACCCAAGACTTTTATAAAATGATATATCATTGGTATATGACTCCAGAAAAATTATCTAGGATGTAAAAGGGTACTTCAAATTATTGTTGCAAATTTGGAAAACTTGAAGTGTTATTCTATCATGTCTAGTGGATTTGCAAAAAAAACCAGATACTTTGGGGGTAAAATACACACAGTGCTATAAAGAATTTTAAAGATTAATATTCAGTTGAAATTAGAACTGGTCTTCTTGGGGCTAATGGATAGACAATTAAAAAAGAGTTGTGGAGGGTTGTTTTTATACATAATTCCTGCAAGTTTATTATGTGCAGAAATATAGAAAGATTGTAAAATAACCACAAACAGAGAAATGGCTGAAAATGACAGAACTAGCAAGGAAAAAGGAGAAATAACTACATTTATTAGTGGACTTTTTGCTGCAAAAAAATGAACGTGATTTATGAGCCTTGAAGGTAGAGTATGGCAGACTACAGAAAGAAGGAAATTATTTTTTAACTTTAGAAAGATGGTAAAATATAAATGTCTTTGTAACTTTTTTAGAAGATTGGAAGCCTCTTCCCTTTGCACATTCTCTCCCATTACTTTTCTTCACTGTTCCTTTTTAGAAATATACCTGGATAATTGAGCATATACAATAGATGGAATGTTCAAAGTATCTGGGAGTGTTTTTTAACTGGATTGGCAATCATAAGATACATACCTCTCATGTTATACAGACTACCCAGAAGAGTATAATAGCTAACATGTCATTTCCCTGTACATCCAAGGTGCAATTAAGCTTTTTATATTTGATTTTAGTCTCCATATCAGTCTCCTGGAAGGTAACCCAGTCGATTTTTTTTTCAAAAAAAAAAAAAAAAGTTTCATCAGGCTCACTATATCTTCAGTGTAGCCCTTCCTAAATATATGGGCTTTTTCCTAAAGACAGAGACCAGAACAAGGATGAATATCCTCAACTTAAGGCTTAAGAAGATTTTCTTTGCACAGGGCTTAACTCCTTTAATTCTTGCTGACAGATTATATCCACTTGAAACATAAGATCAAAGAGTTTGCATCAATATGGATTTTTCTCAGAGTTGCTAAGGGAATTGGGCTGTGATCAGTCAAAAGCTGTACTAAAGCAAGGACTGGTAGATGTTAACAATAAGAGAGAGTTGGGCATCTGCCCCACAAATATTGGAGAAGGCAATCGTGCACTGTCTCTATGCAAGCAAAGTATTTTGAATTTATACTCACTCAATTAATTTTTTTCCCCCTAGTAGTATTGGGAGATAGATTCCGGAACATTCTCCACAGTGACAGAACCTCTTCTTGTGGCTCCCATGGCCATTAAAAGCCAGACACATGGTCTGTTTTATTGTACCTTGTATAAGATGAAATATAATATCATAGTGTTGTTTTAAGTTTAGGAATATTGTTGAACACCTGGAAAGTATCTTTGTGATGACCAGGATTCAAAGACCAATCTTCAAATTGGCAAATTTTGCTACTTTGCTTATAAAACTACATTTCAACTACTCATAGTTTCTGCTTATAATATGGTTTACTACAAATTATTATATATTATGGATGACAGTTACTTCTTGTAGTTGGGATTGTGTATATGAGACTTACTGAACCTGCTAGTGATTTCCAGACAGTTAGTTCAATATGGCTTTACAATGTTCTTAATTTGAACATTGTGCAGATTCTCAGACAAAAGATATTGCACAGTTATATATAAATCTTTATTGCACATTAGGATGGAATCTTTTTAAAAAATTTGTGATTCTTACACCCATTGTAATTTAATTCTTCTGTTTCCTATGCTTCCCATATTGAAAAATAGTTGGCTGAAAAATAGTTTTTATCTCAGAGCTGTAACTATATTAAGTACCACAGTATAGTGCCACATTGAAGTGCAATATTAGGGGTAGCACAATGGAGAATAGAATGTGAAGAATGTGTGTATATAATGTACGTTCTTATTTGTGGTTGTGTAGTGTGCACTGTTGTGAGTTACACAATGACAATAAAGATATTCTATTCTATAGTTAGAATTTTTGCCTTAAGATTTTGCCTTAAGAGTCATTTGCCTTGAAGCGGATGACTCTTGGTTGTTAAAATAGTTGCCATCTCCACCCTGAAAAACTCTGGTTGTCAAAGATCCATTTGTAGGAAATCCGCGACATATGAGGTTTAAGCAATATGATGTTTTTACAGAAACTTTAAGCCATACATTTTCAGGTGCAGTAGAATCCTTTGGACACCTAACTTTTTATTCATATTGTTATATTTTGCAAATAACATCATATAACTACTAGGTTGATATTTTCTTGCTTTTCAATAGCAATTTTAATGAATTTATCCTTTGTGACATTTGCATTTGTCTTTAAATGCCACCAGATAACAGGGTTTTAATCATTCCAAATAGCTTTTTAATTATAGACCTAATTACTTTTTCGGAAGGTTAAGCTGCACAAACAAGAATAAAACTGTTTGCTTGTGATGTGTGTTGAGAATTATGTAGTGTTTTCACATTACATATTCAGTAAACTTTCTCGGTCAGTTTGATCTGACATTTTAAAAAAATGTCCCTGAACATCTGAAGAGAAGAATTAGATTTAAGGACAGTTTAACATTCAACTATATGCATTATCCATTAATCTTTTAATTAATTATGAAATCAAAGTCAGACATTTATTTCAACCGAAGTCACTGTGCATGTGTGCATGCATTCACAATGCCCACATATATATGGAGAGATAATTTTAAAAAGGGTATTTGTAATGTATTTGGAGTATTTTCATTTATATTGAACTTTCTTTATGTTTCCCCAGGGCAATGATACATTAATGAAATTATTTGTAAAATCATTAATATAAGGGATTGTTGGAATGGAGATTCTTTATGAAGGGAACCACAAAATTAATTTATGTTCCATTCTTTTGTTTAATAATATATTCTGAGAGTTGTTTGTAAAGTATGAACTGAGCAGACTGAATTGGCTTGCCTCATTCCTTCCTGTTGAAAATAATTCTGGGTGAAACAAATGCTATTTACTTGGTCAATGATTTAAAAAAAATGCAACACCAAAATAAAATTAAGTAGATGTGATAAAATATTAACATAACAAAGATAACATAACTAATAAAAATGTAACATACACGCTAAGATAGTCTGTTGATTGCCTGCACAACTGCAAATCTAATTATGAAATAAAAATTATACCACCTAAAATGAGATAGCTAGTATGCATTAGATCTAAAATTATAAATTAAACATGAAGTGATTATTTCTGTGACTTGTTGTGCCTTATTTTCATTGCAGCAAAACTACTTTTGCAGAAGTGATTAAGGTTTTAAATTTTTTAGAACAATGTTTGTCAACTTCAGCAACTTTAAGATGTGTGGACTTCAACTTTTAAAGTTGCTGAGATAAATAAATACTGTCCTAAAAGATGGCTCTCATAGAATTGGCTAGTCTTCCTGGAAATGTAGATATTAGGGGCAGAATAAAAGCAGACTTAATATACAGTGTAATAATAGATGTGAAATGGTATATCTTAATATTTTCATCAATTCTATAAAATTAGATGTAATTTTGACTCTATATGCTACATTATGTGCAGTTAGATGAGATACCTCAGTAGTTGCTTTAAATAAGGGTTTTCAGTGAGAACCTGAGAAACCCATGGAATTTTGGGGAAGCTACAAATTCTCTTTATGGGCTGAATCCAAAACGTGATCTGTGAACCAGAAATATTGTCTCTCCAAATGAGCAGAAATCAGCAATTAGTTACAACTTTTATGATAATTATAGTAGTGGATGACATCTGCATGAACAGCAGCCCTTATATAATCATAAATGAAATAATTACATAATTAAATTTTAAATATTATACCGTTGGAAGTGCCTAAAAAGTTCACTTAATGTAATTCCTTACTTAATGCACAAATTCAGATTAAAAAATCCTCAACAGATGGCTGTCCAACTTCTGTTTGAACTCTTATACCATCTCTTTGGGTAAATATATATTTATATATATTCTATCTATGTCCCTAATAAGGGGACGAGGAGATGCGGGAAAATTAGAGCAACTACGGTTAGTTAGAACAAGCGGCCCCATCACACAATCAATGGGTAAAGCACGGAATCAACTGGGTTTATAAGCAAATTCCCCACCCCAAATGCTTACTCTGATGACGCTGGCAGTGGACCAGCGAAAGCTAAGACAGCCGAGTTTTAGGTTTGTAAATAGTTGTTTTTATTGTTTATATTGTTTTAACAATAAACAGCTGTTTTAAATTCATCCCAGAGTTTGAGGACTTTATATCATTACACATTATCTATCTATCTATCTATCTATCTATCTATCTATCTATCTATCTATCTATCTATCTATCTATCTATCTATCTATCTATCTATCTATCTATCTATCTATCTATCTATCTATCTATCCCATTAGATAGATAGATAGATAGATAGATAGATAGATAGATAGATAGATAGATAGATAGATAGATAGATATAGATAGATAGATAGATAGATAGATAGATAGATAGATAGATATAGATATAGATATAGATGATATAGATATAGATATAGATATAAATATAAATATAGATATAGATATATAGATATATAGATATAGATATAGATAGATAAATTTATGTATTAGATATCATAAATTATTCCATTCTCAAATTGTTGTTAAAATGAAGCATTAAAGCATTTCTTTCCCTCAAACTCTTCATCATATTGGTCTTCCTTTAATTTAAAACCATTATTTTACATTCCGCATGCCAGAAAAATGGAAAACAAGTCTTTATTTTTTTCTTTGTGATATCTTTCCAGGTACACGAAGAGTTCTAGCATACCATCCTTTAGTCTTCTATATTTAAGGTGAAATGGGTCCTGTTCTTTTAATCTCTCCTCCTAGGGGTTAATGTTTAGTAATATGATCATTCTAATTGCCCTTCTGTGAAACTCTCCTAATTTGTCTGAATATTTCTTAAAATATGATCCATTGAACTAGATGCAATATTCATAGAAACAGAATAAATTAGAAATATTATTTCCTGTAATTTGAAAACTATGCTTCCAATGATTAAATCAGAATCAATTATATTAGATTTTGGTTTGTTTGTTTGTTTGTTTGTTTTGCCTTTTTTCAGTCATATCACATTACTATATTGTATTCAGTTTGTTTTTGATTACTATTCTATGATTTCTTCCTGAAGCGACATCAATAAAATTTTATATTTGTGCATTTGATTTCTGTTTTCTAAAGGAAGAACTTAGTATTTTCCCCTCTTGTAGCTTCCAAGATGTCTCAAACATAGATTTGGTCAGGTAGCCAAAATCCTTCAGTATTCTAATATCAATTTTCTCTGTTATAGAACCCTAAGCTCATTTAAGGTAAAAAGTACTTCCTGACCGTGTTTTCTATAGCATTTCTACCACTTCACAGTTGCCTGTGGAATAAATGTCCTCTTCTCAGATAGGACCAACCATCCTTGTTCTTAGCATCCTTTTTGTACTTTTATACTCGGCAAACATGCAAAAAGATGAGGATTGATTATGGTTTTGAAATAAATTGTGATAGCAGATACACTTGTAGGATTATCCTAAATAATCTTGATTATGTTTTTCTTTTCTTTTTCAGCCTAAAGTTTTTCTTGGTGAGCAAATTCCATGTATATAGTTTATAGTTTATAGTTCTGTCAAAATTTATTTATTTTTTTCTATGGAGTGCATTATTCAGCCTTGTTTATGTGAAATTCTTTGCGATGCTGCTCTCTTCCCAAGGTAAAGATCATTTAAGAGCAAAGGGTTTGTGGCACGTTTGCTGCATTAAAACAGGTAACAGAGAAAGAGGGTAGAAAAGCATTAACATGACTTATATGCTAGGCTGTATGGATCTTATTAAGGCAACAGCTATGCTACAGGTTTCAAATTGTGTTGCTTCTATTCTATATAAATAATCAATTACATTTTAAGGCAGTGGTTCTCAACCTGTGGGTCGGGACCCCATTTGGGGTCGATCAACCATTTCACGGGGGTCGCCAAGCAAGGCTGTCCACCATTTTTTTTTGTCCGCCATTTTTTTGTCCGCCATTTTTTTTCCCTTTTCTGGCAGGTGCCTTGGGCTGGGCCAGCTGGTGGTCGGCCTGCTCCGTCTCTGCCACTTACCAGCTACGCCTCGGCCGGCGCAGGGGGGGAAACCACGCATGCGCGGTGCTCCCGGGCAGGGAAAGTCGACTTACGACCAGTTGGGTAGTCCTCGACTTACGACCGGTTTAGTCCTCAACTTACGACCGGTTGGGGTCGTGGCATTAAAAAGGTTGAGAACCACTGTTTTAAGGAAAGAGCACTATAAAGAGCACAGTAAGATAGTGAGAACTCATTCTCCTAGAGCAGGGGTAGGCAACCTTGGCTCTTTTATGACTCGTGGACTTCAACTCCCAGAAATGCTGGCTCAGCTAGAGCACGTATTTGTTCTTCCAACTAAATTTTACGTCAAACAAACATAGTACTATAATTTTTTCTTAAGATATTTCAAGTAGTTTCACTACTATCAATTTTGGTAGGTTCATGGATGAGTATCAAATGCTGGACAATCTTCCCATCTTTTAAAATATATCTTATTCTTTTACTAATTATTTATTTAAAACATTTCCCAAGAAATGCATTTTATTCCATTTTGAGATTAAGAAGCAGCAGGTGTCTTCAGTGCAAGTCTTAGTGAAACCCCATCAGGAACCAAAAGTGACAACCAATTTCCGCAAATCTTAATCACATTGGAAACCAAAACATCAAGGTTTTGGAGATTTGGAGGAGTCATCTGAATGACATTGTGGATGTATAATTCCTGGCAACGTCTTCTTCCAGGCATTTTACAACATAAAGTAGCCCCCTGGAAAATAAATTTAAGCAGTTTTTCCTTATAAATGCTCATCAATTCTGCCATGGGAAGTACCCAGATATAGGATCATTATTTCTAATGGTTTCAAGAAAACAATCTTACAACAATACTAAATATGCGGGAGCAATTAGAATTCTAAAATACTGCAAAAATGAACTTAAAGCAAGCTGTTCTGTCTTACTTGTTCAGCATTCAAGGTATTACTTTTCTTAGCAACTGAGAAACAATATGCCCAGTAAATAGACTTTGATCACAGGAAGGTGGTACAGCACTAAAATACCTATTTAGTCATAGGCTTGTTGCATGGCCTTAGGGAAATTATCTTGTGCTCAATCTGCCACATGCAAAATGGCATAAGAAGGCCATGTTAAGACTGAAAATTGGACAATAAAGGCTTTGCATGTGAAAAATGAACTATAAATGCTTAACTGTACTGTAATCATAAGTAACAAAATATACACTTCACAATGGAGAATGTATAGAAATGACGAATTGCCAACCTAATAATATTGCTGGTATTTCAAATATCTCCTCAGGTGATCTTTGCTCATATATTCTGTTTTTAACATTGTGAGAAGCTAAAAAGCTGGAAGGAAAGAAATATTTAGTTAAGCTTCAAACTCATTTGAATTCAGTGTTTCCCTTATTTTAGGCTTTTTGGTTTTGCCTCTTACATGTTTATATTGCAGAATGTAGACAATCATACCTGGAAGAAGAAGCTACTGTAAGTAGGCAGACGTATGAAAAATGGGGAAAGAGTTTTAAAGAAATTGCCGCAGTCACTGAATATTTTCCATGATCGTATCCATCAATATATACATCTCTGCCTATCATCCTCAGGTAAGACTAGTTCTAGGAGCTTTAGGTACCCTAAAGCTATAGTAAACGGTTGAGAACTACAGAATTGACCCAGGAGAAGGAATACAATAGATGGTAAGACATTACTTAAGTCCAGGAAAAGAAGATAACTTTAGAAAGATATTGATTCTGCCTTAACTCTCATTGGTATAAGAGTGAAAGAAGGGGAAATATAGTCAGGCTTTCAAGATTATTTCTTGTGGAGTTTGTTTCCTTACCTGTCCTATTTCAAAAGTCCCCAATATTTGTTAATATCTAGTTGAACTTACTACTATAATCATATAGTTTTAGGCACAAAGGAGCTTCTATAACATTGGGTATTCAAATTGAGGGCTCCTAATTTCAAGTAAGATAAACAAATATACTCCTATAAACATAGATGCATTTTTCCTTTCTTTAACTGACCACATGGTCATTGGAGGATAATGATGCATTAAGATTCAGAATATGTGGTCAAGATGAGGTGGCCTTGAGATCCAATTAGGCATGGAATTAATGCATGATTTAATGCAACTTTGGAACATTCTGTTCAAGCATTTACCAGGGTACATAAATGGGTCATTTCAAAGAGAATCAGAACCTCTGTATGAACACATTGCAAAGAGGTTGTATAATACCCTAGATGCTAATGAGTACATATAGGCAGGCTTTCCTAATATTATAAGACTAGATCTCCCAGACCTTCAAGCTAAATACTCGTGTGGCTATGATGACAAAACATCAAACATTCATTCAAAATTTCTGTTTTTAATTTCTTGAGGTATTACAGAGGTCCTTATTTTGAGATGGTATCAGTAATATAGACCTGCCAAATGGAAAAAAGACCAAATAAAATATAATTCATATTTGAAATAGTCAAATTGATCAATAATTTAAGTTATTAATTTAACTTATAAATATACAAATTTATTTTATATTTAAAATTTCATACACACAGAGCATGGCACATTAAGACATTGGAATATAGTTTTTAAATGAACAGATAAATTGTTTAAAATAATTAAAATGATTTAAATAGTAATGAACAATATTCATTAAAGGTTAAAGCACTGTATAAAAATATTTAAGTAGCTGTCAACGGTTGGGGAAAGAAAAGAAAAAAGAACAAAAAGGGGAAATATTTTGCTTTTATCTTTTAATCACTATATCAGAGATCTTATTTTGAATTTTAGCTTTCATCTTAGTATAAAACTTAAAGAATAGGAAAAATAAAGTAAAGAAGAAGGAAAAACAGTTACGCAGTTAGGGATTTAAAATTATGCATGTATTCATATTTATGTACTGTATTCCTTCTTGCTTTCTTTTTTGTTTTTCACTCAAATTTTTAACATAATATACGAAAAAGATTCTATCGTATTTTCCATTACTAAGATACTGATTTCAACAGCAAAAGAGTGAATGGGAAAGAGATTACATCACAAGTAGTCTTCAAGTTACGACCACTATTGAGCCCCAAATTTATGTTGCTAAGTGAAACATATGTTAAGTGAGTTTTGTCCTGTTTTACGACCTTTCTTGCTGCAGTTGTTAAGTGAATCACTGCTGTTGTTAAGTTAGCAACACGGTTATTAAGTGAATCTGGCTTGCCCAATGTCATTGCAACCGTCATAAATACATCCAGTTGCCAAGCATTCAAATTTTGATCCTGTGACCATGCGGATGTTGCAACGGTCATAAGTGTGAAAAACGGGCCTAAGTCACTTTTTTCAATGCCGTTGTAACTTTGAATGGTCACTAAATGAACTGTTGTAAATTGAGGATTATCTGTAATGTAGAATATAGTAAGAAGAAAGTGAACATTCTACTGCCAGAACTTCTAAAGTTGCAGAAAGGACCCGCTATCATGTGCCCTTTCTGAACATTTTAAAGTTAGATAATTCCCAATGAACTAGTAAAGGAAATAGTAAAGGAAACAGAACAACAATTGATGAAATGTTCTGAACGTTTTGTAAAGAGGCATAGTCACTTTATTCTGGATATGATAAATGCCTACATACTTTCCTAAAAGCTTAGCAGTTCAGACTCCGTATCTTTAGATTACTTCCTAATATGCTGCTGTTGAAACTGAAAAGTTGTATCATTTTATCTAGGAAATTGTCTAAATTGTTATTCAATTGCTTACCAGATTGAAAAAGTAAAAGGATAATAATTCCAGGGATATAATGCTTCTCATTTTGAAAGTAATGTTATTTCATCTTTTGGCTGCTTGTTGCCTTGGAAAAAGCAGAATAAAATAATAATAATAAAAAAGCACCGCTATAAGGTGCAGCTAAAGAAGAAAGAAAACATCATGAGAGTTTGGATCTTGCATATGGCTTTTCTTTAAGTATATTTTTATTCATTTCACAAACATACACAAACAATTTATATTCATATTTGCCTTCTGAGAAAACTAAAATGAGAGAGAGCATAACTAATCCAATAGCATCAGATTTACTTCATGGCAGAGTACAGAATTCAGTCTTAATTTCCCTACTTGTAGCCATTGGCCATTCTCTCTCTCTCTCTCTCTCTCTCTCTCTCTCTCTCTCTCTCTCTGTGTGTGTGTGTGTGTGTGTATGTGTATGTGTAACTGGACACTAAGGAACAATGCAACATTATTGATATGTGATGCAAAGTAACAAGAAAAGCAGTATGGAGGCCTTTCATTTAAGCATACCAGTGAGATACATAACTTCCCATCTACAGTTAAGGGATGTTCACAAATGGCATATAATTGCTTTACTATCACATATCAGGAAGTAGCACACAATATATATTTTGGGAAATGTTTCATTTTTCT
>NW_015391210.1:0-7916 GCF_001527695.2 Protobothrops mucrosquamatus
GTACCTGCGTCCTTCCATCTTTCCAGGCCTTTCCTCTTTTTTACAGAGGGCAGTTCAATCACAAATGTCACGGCCGAGTCAGCCGGGGTTGTCTTTTTGAAATCCCACCATTATCGTATTTTTAGCCATGGTGACATTCGTCGGCTCACCTTGCAGCTTCTCGTGTTGCAGCTAATTAGCGCTGCAATGATTAAGTCTCTCTGTGTGTGTGTGTGTGTTGGAGAAGAACTTCTATTTTGGGAAGAAGGTTGAGTATCTAGGCTTCACCATCCAATTTGTAATCAGGTCGGATCCAGGCAAATTTCCCTTTGGAGTTGACCAGCGCCAAGTAGACTTGTTGATCTACCTTACGTGGTGTTTTTAAAAACTCCTTAAAGTCTTTTTTTTTGGGGGGGGGATGAGATGGGCTTCTCTCAGTCTTCCTGATAGAGGAGAGTGGTGCTTTTTTTGTAAGAAAAAAGGTGCCGGAACTCATATCTTGTTAATCTTTTATTTTAAAAAATTACATTCAGTTTTTAACAGAAATCTAATTTATTGTATTTAAGGCAAATGTTCATAGTAAATTTTACACTAAAAAAAACGTTTTTCAATTCACCAATTTTTTAAAATAAAGAAATTATTTACCTTTCGCACGTCATCAATCACTGTACACACCCACCCACACATGTCAGTTGTGTAATGAAACATAATGGTCGCCGCCCGCAGTAAGCACTCAGTGCGTGACCACACAACCAATCACAAGCCGAGCAGTGCCACAAGCCGAGCAGCGCCATCACAACCAGCACTGACGAAGTACGCATGTATCGGACTCAACACACAAGCAGCCCGCCTGCACCATTTTAATGATTTTGCCGCCAACCTGCTACGCTCGACAGGGCGATTCAAGTCCACGTGGACCAAACATCAAATTTCCAAAAGTTACTTTTAAAACTTGGAAAATCCATTTTAAAAAATGGTGCTGGAACTCTGTTCCCGTGCATTCTATAACAAAAAAAGCACTGGAGGAGAGCGAATACATTTATTAATTTCGATCAAGTGTAATGTTATCCCATCCAACAAGCTGCGACGCTTTCCCATCCTAACTGAAAACATTTAATTTTCTCTTAAACCTCAGGCAGATATCTGAGTGATTCGTGTTAGTCTTCTGGAACAAAAGAGAGCAAATATACACCTGTTTAATTTACGATGATGACCTTTTTTTGGGTGTCCCGGTTTAGCCTACATGCCACCTAAAGAACTACGAACTTCTAACCTTAGACACAATCAGCCAGGTTCCGCTACTTTCAGAGACCACGATACTAAGCTAATGCAATTGCCTTGCTCCTAGTGATTTTTAAATCATCCAAACGTCCGGCTTTCACCCTGGCGGTAATTATTAGGAGTTTTAGAGTTTCTTTGACTTGATTAGAAGCTGACATTTTCACAAAATTGGAAACAGCATCCTCGGATGATTTGTTGACAGCGGAATGGGACTCCAAAATGCCTTTTCCAACCAAAGGGACTGGTGTTTTAGATGACTGAGCTAAATAAATTGGCTAATGAAGTCACCCTGATGCATAAAGGGAATGTTTCCTAGCCTTCAGAATAATTACTTAAATTACTGCATCTGCCCCTGTGAAGGAAAAATTGTCTGGTGGCACAAAAAGTTGCAGATACGACGTCTCTTCTCCCCCCCCCCCTTTCTAATCAAATAAACTGTGTTTTCTAACTAGGACAAATAGAGGTTTTTAAGAAGAGATTGGGACAGCCATTTGTTCAAAGGTATAGGGTCTCCTGCTTGAGGAGGGGGTTGGACTAGAAGACCTCTAAGGTCCCTTTCAGCATTAACCTGAAATAAAAACCGTAACCAAAACGGATAAGGTAACACGAATCTCATTAAATGCAAATCAACTACGAAAAGGAAGGACCGTTTTCAAGAAGCGCCAGAGACGTGACGCTGATATTGTTTGTTTACTTGCTTGCAAGAAATTCACATAAAACAAGAGCGTGTCAGTTTGGTATAAGAAGAAGAAGAAGTTAGGTGAAGAATACAAAGCAGCGAAAACAAAGAAAAATGGAATCGTAATTTATTTTAAATCACCTTCCTGGGAAAAGCTAGATGATAAGGAAGAATTCTAATCCTAAAACTAAAAAAAAAAAGAGAAGGCACTAGAACCCATCCAGGCCCCAGACGGACGCAAGGAATAATTCTATGAAAGTACCTTCTTGTATGCTAATAGAAATTGATGGATTAATATGTGCTGCCTTAAGGCTTTTGTGCCATTTGTTAAGAAGTCTAGATCTGTACAATGAGATATGCAGATCACAATTTTCAATTCTGATGGCGTGGTTTCAATAGCAATAGCACTTAGAAATATATACTGCATCACAGAATAGAATAGAATGGAATAGAATAGAATAGAATAGAATAGAATAGAATAAATGCAGAATAAAATAGAATAGAATAGAATAGAATAGAATAGAATATGGAATGGAATAATAATAATAATAATAATAATAATAATAATAATAATAATAATAATAATAATAATAATAATAATAATAATAATAATAATAATAAGAACAAGAAGAAGAAGAAGAAGAAGAAGAAGAAGAAGAAGAAGAAGAAGAAGAAGAAGAAGAAGAAGAAGAAAGAATAGAATAGAATAGAATAGAATAGAATAGAATAGAATAGAATAGAATAGAATAGAATAGAATAGAATAGAATAGAATAACAGAGTTGGAAGGGATCTTGGAGGTCTTCTAGTCCAGTCCCCTGCTCAGGCAGAAAACCTTATATCATTTCAGACAAATGGTTGTCCAATGTCTTCCTAAAAACTTTCAATGTTGGAGCATTCACAACTTCTGGAGACAAGTTGTTCCACGGATTAATTGTTCTCACTGTCAGGAAATTTCTCCTTAGTTCTAGGTTGCTTCTCTCCTCTATCAGTTTCCATCCGTTGCTTCTTGTCCTGCCTTCAGGTACTTTGGAGAATAGCTTGACTCCCTCTTCTTTGGGGCAGCTCCTTAGATACTGGAACGCTGCTATCATGTCCCCCCTCGTCCTTCTCTTCATTAAACTAGACATCTCCAATTCCAGCAACCGTTCTTTGTATGTTTTAGCCTCCAGTATCCTGATCATCTTTGTTGCTCTTCTCTGTACTCTTTCTGGAGTCTCAAGATCTTTTTTATAATATGGTATTCAAAACTGGATGCAGGATTCCAAGGGTGGCCTTACCAAGACATTGTAAAGTGGTACTAATACTTCATTGATCTTGATTCTGTCCCACTGTTAATGTAATTATTTCCCCATCTAGATCATTTATGAAAATATTGAAGAGTACTGGGCCTAAAACAGAAGCTTGGGGCACCCCAATATAATTTACTTTTATTCATTAAATTTATTAAATTGTTTAATATAACTTATTACATAATGTGCAATATAATTTATTCCAAGCTATAATTTAAGGGAAAATTGATATGTTCTACAGGTGATACATAACTCCATCAACAACAATTGACAAAGCATACTTCATAACAACAAGTGTTGGAGATGCCTCAACAAAGATGGAATATTTTATCACATATGGTATTATGTTTTTTTAAAAAAAACATGCACACACACCACAAAGTACTGAAAAGAAATTCATAAAAATGTTAAAAAAGCAATCCTAAAAATAAAAGTTTGAACTGAAACTGCAGATATTTTTATTAGCTAGGATTCCAGAAAACATAACTCACAAATATATTCCAAGTTTGTTCTTGCAGCTGTCAACATATTTCTTAATAAATCATGACAGCTGCAAGAAGAAACTTGGAATAACAGAGGAAAAGAAAAACCTCGCCAACGATGTTAGACTGAGAAATTAAAATGGAAGGATAGGCAGCAAAGGCAAAATGGACGGGATACATCCTCAATTGTGGTTGAACCACATTCACTCAGGTTACTGTATCCACAACTGTAAGGCAAACTTTGACACCATATTGAATATGGTTTCTACAGCTTAAGCAGAAACCAGCAACAACTCTATACCATTTTTCTGAAATGGGATAGGGTTTCCTGCCTGAGCAGGGGGTTGGACTAGAAGACCTCCAAGGTCCCTTCCAACTAATGAAGAGAAGGACGAGGGGTGACATGATAGCAGTCTTCCAATATTTTAAGAGGTTGCCACAAAGAAGAGGGAGTCAAGCTATTCTCCAAAGCACCAGAAGGCAGGAGGAGCAGCAATGGGTGGAAACTAATCAAGGAGAGAAGCAACCTAGAACTAAGGAGAAACTTCCTGACAGTTACAACAATTAACCAGTGGAACCACCTGCCTCCAGAAGTGGTGAATGCTCCAACATTGGAAGTTTTTAAGAAGAGATTGGATAACCATTATTCTGAAATGGTGTAGGGTTTCCTGCCTGAGCAGGGGGTTGGACTAGTTGGTCCCTTCCAACTCTATTATTATTATTATTATTATTATTATTATTATTATTATTATTATTATTATTATTATTATTATTATTATTATTATTATTATTATTATTATTACTACTACTACTACTACTACTATTACTACTACTATTACTACTACTACTACTATTATTATTATTATTATTATTATTATTATTATTTTATTCATTAGACATGAACCTCAGTCAACTGAACATTCAAATTGGCTGGCGCTGATGGTTGACACGGGTTGCTACCAGCATCCAGCATTGCTACCAGCATCATCATCATTATTATTGTTATTGTTGATGTTATCGTCGTCATCATCATCATCATCATCATCATCATCATCATCATCATCATCATCATCCTTTCTCCAGCTTCAACACTTCATGCGCTTCCTGAAGCAAACTGGAGCCAATGTAATTCCATTTTGTGCTGTGCTAACAGGCCCGTTCTCTTTTTCTAGCCACTTTTTGCTTTTAAATAGCTATCTTGCCAAAAAGTGTGGCTGTGTGATTCACCATCTAAATGTAGGGACTTCCAGATGGCTCACGTTGCTCTCAGCCGAAAGACACTTAGAGCGATTCTCTCCTCGACGCCCCCCAACAGGTTTTTGGATGGCAATAAAAGAGAGAGAGAGAAGAGCGGGGACTCGTAAGCACTTGCTGGGTGCTCTTTTCTATAAAAATCTAAAAATGGAGCAGCGATTTGTAGCTTAGGTTTCCTTCTCCATCCTGCTCATAATTCTTGGAATATATGATGAATTTGGCACTTAACAATTCATAAATCTCCATCTCAGAAGGCGAAGCAGCTTTTTCCTGGCTTGTCTCAAAGATGCTTTTTTTCAGGAGGCAACTGGACTTTCTTGTTTTTCCTTTGAAGACGTTTCGCTTCTCATCCAAGAAGCTTCTTCAGCTCTGACTTGGATGGTCCTTCCATGCCCCACCATCCAGTCAGAGCTGAAGAAGCTTCTTGGATGAGAAGTGAAGCATCTTCAAAGGAAAACAAGACAGTCCAGTGGCCTCCTGAAAAAAGCATCTTTGGGATAACTATGACCTGGATGACGGAGAATCTCCATGGACATTTTCTTTGACTGGTTTCTTCACTTCTCTCTCTCTCTCTCTCTGACCTGGATGACGGAGAATCTCCATGGACATTTTCTTTGACTGGTTTCTTCACTTCTCTCTCTCTCTCTCTCTCTCTCTCTCTCGAGAGAGAGAGAGAGAGAGAGAGAGAGGGAGAGGGAGGGAGGGAGAGAGAGAGAGAGAGAGAGAGAGAGAGAGAGAGAGAGAGAGAGAGAGAGAGAGAGAGAGAGTTTTTTCCACAGACCAGAGAGTGTGTGGTTTTGTGTGCTGCCAGCATCCCACAGATGGGGCTTTGCTTGTTTGTGTGGACTGGTTGCTGGCATGCCACGGCCCGGTACCGGTCCACAGACCAGGGGTTGGGGACCCCTGATTTAAGGGCCTAGTATTTTGAAAGCTAGGGTCGATTTATAGGCACAATGCCCCTGAAGGGATAATTTAGCCTGACGCACTTTGGGCTGTCAAATGAATATAAATTCTTTCAACAGCAACCAGTCATTTTTTTAAAAAAATCCTTCTTATTTTAATTCCTGTCCCTGAGCCAATGCTGTCCGACCTCAGCTCCACTTGCTTCGCTGTCCAGTCGGTCCCCCTGAATGTCTGTTTGTGTTACTGTCCTCTTCAAATCGCCCCTTGAACTTGACACTTTATTTTTGATAACTGCCAGAAAAGTCAGGAAGATGGGCATTGGAGATGAATGTGTCTGGAGGTCACGCCACGTACACAAAGCACAGTAGGGTTGATTTTGAGAAAATCTCACATCATGAGATTTTTTGGGGGGGGCATCCTACTAAAAGGGGTGGAGGAATCTTGATATGGGGGGGGCTTAGTCATTCCTTGCTAGGAGACAGAGATTTATCTGCCTCCATCATTGCACTTTTGCAGGACAAAGAGGAACCAAGAAAACTCAAGAAAACACAAAAGCAGCAATGGTACTACTTATGCACATAAGTTGTGCTGGACGTAAACACTGTAAGAAAGAGAGAGAATTCCAAAAAGCAGGAATCTAGCTTGAGCCTGGAGTAGTGAAACAGGTTTACAATTTTGAGAGAGAGAGATTTGTTGAAGGCAATTATCTAGTGAGGTATCTGAAGAAAAGATGCCCAGCCATTAAGAAAAGAAGTACTTTACTCCAGAAAAGCAGGAAAGGGTGAGGAAAAAACTCAAATTTCATTTTTTTTCCCCACCTCAAGCACAAAACCTAGAAGCGGTTTCCAAGTGGCAATAAAACGATTCCTATTTTGACACGTTAGAATTTGAAAAGGATCTAACATCTCAGAATAGATGATTCATTTCTAACCAAGTTCTAATTAATAGGTAGATGACATTGTTATTTTTAGTGATTTAGCGATTTTTATCTATTAATGTTGATAGTTGGGATTTTCTGAGATTTTATTATTCGTGTTTATTTAATAGATGAATTTATTTGTTTATTAACTGTTTGTAATGTGGCTACAGTTAAGCTTATTTTAAGATATTCACTCATTATTATGATCCGGACAGTTGCTTGTTTGTTAAAATATGTGATTGTACCTTTCCTTATTTTATCCTAAATCCCCTATTTCCTTCCCCTCATCCCCATCCCTTACCATACCCATATTGTTCCTAATTTTCCCTTATCTATATAAACTCAATAAAATATTGTTTTAAAAAAACTATTCCTATTTTTTTTTTCTTTAATCGGTACAGTCTCTGCTAGCTCCATCAGTTTTTGCAACCAATTCCTCCACTGTGGGAATCAACGTAGTCTTCCATTTCTGAGTAGAAGAGTAATCTTGTTGCTGTCAGGAAAGCGCTTGAAAATAAAAAATAAAATAAAATAAAATAAAAGTGTGTTCTGAGGCTTCCTGTCTCCAAAGCGGGCGTGCCGTATTCACGCGAAGGGGCTAATGGACTTTTTTTTCTAGCACGCAGCTCTCCGGAATATTTGATGTGAAGTGTGGAAACGGCAATCCCTTACGGAGATCCAGGGCCAAAGCTCTTGACCGCTGGCCTCAGCTGAAAGCAAGACAAGTCCAGAATTTCCTTTTAAGATATCGCAGTGGAACAGGGAAAGGTAGAACAATCTCAGCGAGTGGAGGCTTTCGTTTTATTTCACAGCTTGTTAGGGTGCAGGCTTTCCACCCCCCTCTCTTTATTACTCAGGGCTGCCCCCTGAATTGGAAAGAGGCCGTTTGATTTCACGATACGGTTGTGGAATAATTTTGATTTCACAGTACCCTTGGCTAATATTTTTGAAGTCCATGAAGCTCTGAGCACACGATTATACGAAGATTTCCTTCCTTCCCTGGTATAACTGGTGGTGTCGTGTTATAAGGCTATAATTCACAGCTTTCCTGCATTTCTCTCTCTCTCTCTCTCTCCTTCCCCCTCTACCCTCTTTTCCTCTCCCTCTCCTTCTTTCTCTCCCCCTCTCC
>NW_015391210.1:9346-12118 GCF_001527695.2 Protobothrops mucrosquamatus
CCCCTCTCCTTCCCTCTCCCTCTCTCTTTCTCTCCCTTCCCTCTCTCCCCTCTCCTTCCCTCCCTCTCCTTCTTTGTCTCCCTTCCCCCTCTCCATCTCCCTCTCCCTTTCTCTCCCTCTCCCTCTCCTCTCCTTCTCCCCTTTCCCTCTCCCTCTTTCTCTCCCTTCCCCCTCTCCCTTTTCCTCCTCCTCCGCCTTCTTTCTCTTCCTCTCCTTTCCTTTCCTCTACCCTTCCCCCTCTCCCTCTTTCTCTCCCTCTCCCTTTCCCCTCTTCCTTTCCCCCTCTTCTTCTTCTTTCTTTCCCTCTCCTCTCCTCTCCTTTCTCTCCCCTTCCCATTCCCCCTCTCCCTCTCCTCTTCCCCTCTCCATTTCCCCTCTCCTTCTCCCTCTCCCTCACTCTCTCCCTCTCTGCCTCCCCCCCTCCCTGAAAATTTGGGCATGCTTCCTATCACATCCAGGTGTATCCAGAGTGGGGATAAAAAAGTCAAAATGGCACCTGCAATTTAACAGTCAAACCTGCAGTCCTTTTAACATGCATTTCAATTTGTTGACACAAATTTGTTCATTTTTTTTAAATTTACAATGAAAAAAAACCTCTAAGAATATTTACTGAGTCCATGGTTACAATGAGCCTCTTTGTATTATTATTATTATTATTATTATTATTATTATTATTATTATTATTATTATTATTGTTGTTGTTGTTGTTGTTGTTGTTGTTGTTGTTGTTGTTGTTATTTACAAACCTCTATCAACCTCTTAATATGCCCCACAAATTACAAATGGAATTGAGCTCTGAATAACTGTGTATGTGCAATCTTAACAATCTTGTAAATAAACTTTTGAACTAAGTTTCATCTGTAAAATATATATAAAAAGCATGCACATAGGAAACACCTGTGGCTGTTCTTGTGTGGCATGCTGTACCAATCCCCTACGAAAGCAGAGGAAATAAAACAGCTCAATTTACTTTCAGTCAGTCAATAGTATCTCTTCACTGAAATGATAAGATAGATCTCTCTAGCTGCGTTATTATTTTGCATCATAATTCTGCGTACGATTGTCAAGGGACGCGTGCATAATACCCAAATCTTATCTCTTGACTATTAGAAATTTCACTCCATCACACGCCTGCCTTAGAATGTCTCCTTTTCTTGAGCTATCACGGAAGCATAGTAAGCTTCCTCTAAAAGGCATAGATTCATAGAGCTGGAAGGGACCTTGGAGATCTTCTAGTCAAACCCCCTTCCCAAAGCAGGAGTCCTTATTCCATCCTGGACAAATGGCTGTCCAATCGCTTCTTGAAAATGTCCAATGATGGAGCACCCACAACTCCAGGAGGCAAGTTGTCCCATTGTTCTCCTGGTTTGGAAATTCCTCCTTGTTTCCAAGTTGGCTCTTCCTCTGAGGAGCTTCCACCCCTTGCTTCTTGTCCTGCTCTCCGGTGCTATGGGGAGTAAATTGACACTCTCTTCCCTGTGACAGCCCTTCAAGAATTGGAAGTTGCTATCGTGTCACCCCTAAGTCTTCTCTTTGTTAGGCTATCATACCTATTTCCCTTAGCCATTCATCATATGGTTGATTGGTTGCTAGAATGGAATAGAATAGAATAGAATAGAATAGAATAGAATAGAATAGAATAGAATAGAATAGAATAGAAGTAGGAAATAAAATGTAGAATAGAATAGAATAGAATAGAATAGAATAGAATAGAATAGAATAGAAGTAGGAAATAAAATGTAGAATAGAATAGAATAGAATAGAATAGAATAGAATAGAATAGAATAGAATAGAATAGAATAGAAGTAGGAAATAAAATGTAGAATAGAATAGAATAGAATAGAATAGAATAGAATAGAATAGAATAGAAGTAGGAAATAAAATGTAGAATAGAATAGAATAGAATAGAATAGAATAGAATTGGAAGGGACCTTATAGGTCATCTAGTCCAACTCCCTGCTTAAACCGGAGTCCCTACACCATTCCTGACAGATGGCTGTCCAGTCTCTTCTTGAAAGCCTCCACTGATGAAGCTCCCACAGCTTCTGAAGGCAACTTCTGTTCCATTGGTTGATTGTTCTCGCTGTCAGGAAATTTCTCCTTTTTTCTAGGTTGAATCTCTCCTTGATAAGTTTCCATCCATTATTCCTTGTCTGGCCTTCGGGTGCTTTGGAAAATAGGTTGTCCCCCTCCTCTCTGTGACAGCCCCTCAAATATTGGAACCCTGCTATCACGTCTCTCCTCTTCACTAGACTAGCCCTGCCCAGTTCCTGCAACCGTTCTTCGTATGTTTTAGCCTCCAGTCCCCTAATCATCTTTGTTGCCCTTATAGTTGGGGAAAATCTACTTGTTCCTATAGGAAAAAGAACAGAAGGTGTCCTGATCTGGACTGGAAACACTGAAGCATCATCATGACCCTCTTTCTTACACACACACACACAAACCCACACACCATTTTCCATGAATCGCATAAGGTCTAATCTCAACGGGTGAAATTTTTTTCAAAGAACTTCGGAAAAGCAGGATGCTGACCCCACTTTTATTTTTAAGAAAGAGATCTCTTTTTTTTTTCTTGGTTCATTGCTGCACAATGTCTGCGTGGCACTGAAGGAGGGGGTGACAGAAAAAGGGGAGCATAAAGCACTGGTGAAAATTCCTGCCTATGCTTATGGCAATGCTTGGCACCCCAGGATGCTTCAGCCTGTTCCAGAGTTAATTGTTGCACATCTATTCATTTCACGCTGCTCAATGCTCAGCAACAGAGACAATTTC
>NW_015391210.1:12617-15880 GCF_001527695.2 Protobothrops mucrosquamatus
TGGTTCATTGCTGCACAATGTCTGCGTGGCACTGAAGGAGGGGGTGACAGAAAAAGGGGAGCATAAAGCACTGGTGAAAATTCCTGCCTATGCTTATGGCAATGCTTGGCACCCCAGGATGCTTCAGCCTGTTCCAGAGTTAATTGTTGCACATCTATTCATTTCACGCTGCTCAATGCTCAGCAACAGAGACAATTTCCCTCCGAAAGTTAATACCTCCAATAAGGTTTTTTTTTTCCTTCCCTCTTTTGAAACCCATTTATTAAGCCAACCTAATGATGACAAACAGCGTCGGTCACCTGCTGCCGTTTAGTTCTGCTAAAAACTAAATCACCTTGTGAATGTTGGCGAATTGTTTTCCTCTCCCTAATCGCGGCTTAATTATTTTCGGTGGAAATTGGGATTTAATTGGAGATACGTTCCTTGGCGTTACCCAGCCTCGTATGCCAATGAATAAGAGAATCTGGAAGGGACCTTGGAGGTCTTCTAGTCCAACACCCTGCTCAGCCAGGAAACCCTATACTGTTTCAGACAAATGCTTGTCCAGTCTCTGCTTAAAAACTTCCAGTGTTGGAGCATTCACAACTTCTGGAGGCAGGTGGTTCCACTGGTTAATTAACAGAATAACAGATTTGGAAGGGACCTTGGAGGTCTTCCAGTCCAACCCCCTGCTTAGGTAAGAAACCCTATACCATTTCATACAAATGTTTGTCCAATCTTTTCCTGAAAACCTCCAATGATGGAGCACCCACAACACTGGGAGAAATGCTGTTCCAGAATAATCTACTACTATCCGCTACAATTCCCCCACGATAATATAGGAAACAAGTAGGAGTAATGTTTCATTGCTACTGCTCATTTTCAGATATAATTCTACACACTTCAGAACAAATTTGTGTGTAATCACAACTCCATCATCCTCTGGGCTGTTTACATGAAGCCATAATGTGATTTTGGCTTAGTGTGCTGTACAAAACCAACCGATTCTGGCTTGATCAACCAATCATGATTATAAAGGCTTTAGTTTTTAAGGCAATGTGTTAAACTCAGCCTTCGTGTTTTAAGGAAGAGGGATATGTCTAGTTTTATTCTTCAATTACATCCATATTGCTTTTTTCGGCTTTTATTTTGGCAGGTAATGGAATTATAACTTGTAAAGTCTTCCAGGAGGACAGATACTCTATTTGGTGTAGAATTTTCCTGGAGGTGTTCCAAGATCAGAATTCTACTGTTGAAAAGCTTTGTGAGCAATATCAGAAGAATGAAAATGATTTAGGCCTCTTAAGCCAAAAAGAAAAGGAACACAAGAGTAATAGTACAAAGAAATACAAGGGGTGAGATGATTCCAATATCTCAAGGGCTGCCCCAAAGAAGAGGGAGTCAAGCTATTCTCCAAAGCGCCTGAAGGCAAAACAAGAAGCAACAGATGGAAACTGATCAAGGAGAGAAGCAACCTAGAACTAAGGAGAAACTTCCTGACAGTGAGAACAATTAACCAGTGGAACAACCAGCCTCCAGAAGCGGTGAACGCTCCAACACTGGAAGTTTTTAAGAAGAGACTGGACAGCCACTTGTCTGAAATGGTATAAGGTTTCCTGCCTGAGCAGGGGGTTGGACTAGATGACCTCCAAGGTCCCTTCCAACTCTGTTATTCTGTTACTTATGTCTGTGAAGAGCAGATAGTACAAACCTGCACACCGTAGTGTGCAAATTTCACAGAAGTCTCCAACAAGTAACATCTAATACGTGGTCTCAGTCCAAAGAGTGTTGATTGTGTCATTCTGGGATGCCATTATTTTCAATCCAGTGTTTACCAATGACACCTGAGGGTTTTTTGTTTTTTGTTTTTGTTTTTGCTGACTCAGTGTAGTCACAGATGCATTGGCAAGACACACTAATGAGATTCTACTCTACAGGAAAAAAAAACGTGGACACACTTAGACAACATCAGCTACCCATTTAATTTATTGAATTTGGTTTCCCGCCAAGCTTTGGCTCTGGAAGGGCTGATGAGACAAATATGTCGAGAGGAGGCTAATGGAAAAGCATCCTGTGTGGAATATTGGCTTTTCATCTCATGGCCTATTCCATCCTTCCAATACATTGACTTGAGGAGTGCAGTCGCCACAAGGTGGAGCTGGGCAACAATCCCATCACATGACAATTATGTATGTAGAGCTATGTAGACCGCCAAGTTCTATATGATCACCAGGAGGTAGGATAAAGTCAAAGCTGTTTCTAAGTTGGTCCTATTGGTGATCTGGATATTTTGCACTCAAGATATGTAAGTCCTTCTCCTCCTCCTCCTCCTCCTCCTCCTCCTCCTCCTCCTCCTCCTCCTCCTCCTCCTCTTCCTTCCTTCCTTCCTTCCTTCCTTCCTGAGCCATGGTGAGTCAGTGATTAGGATGCAGCACTGCAGGCTACTTCTGCAGTTTGGCAGTTCGATCCTCACCGGCTCAAGGCTGACTCAGTCCTCCATCCTTCCAAGGTCAGTAAAATGAGAACCCAGATTGTTGGGGGCTGACTCTATAAACCGCTTAGAGAGGGCTGTAAAGCACTGTGAAGCAGTCTATAAGTCTAAGTACTATTGCTATTCCTTCCTTCCTTCCTTCCTTCCTTCCTTCCTTCCTTCCTTCCTTCCATCCATCCATCCATCCATCCTTTCTTCCTTCCTTCCTTTTTTTTTAAAAAATATATATTTTAAATCAGTTACTCAGTACATTGGTATGCTTCCAAATAGCCTCCTAACCAGTAGCAGCATCTAATTTGTAGCCAAAAAAAGTGAGAGAGGACCATCTTTTGAAGCTAATCTCCTTTCTGGAAAATGAATCATTTTGATTGGTCATGCCCCGTTGTGGTTATTGTGGCATTTTATGGGAATCATTTTGTGAAAGGACTTGATATGGGCTCCCAAAATTCTACATTCTGTGGATAAACTTCCCTACCAGAATGTGCCTTCATTTCATGTTGAGTTTATTTGGAATGAGATGGTACTTCCAACTCCAGGAGCAGATGGTAGATCCAGTCTGCTCCTTTCAAATACTTTATGGCTTCATGACACGAGTGATTTGGCCACAGCTGTTCCAGGACAAGGGAGAGCCATTAAAACACTCCCATTTAAAGTAAACTAAAATTATTTCCAGGACATTGAACAAGGTCTATGAGCTTGTCCAGAGAGCCATTAGAGAGAAAAGATTCTCCATTCCTGATTCTTGTAAACTTTGTCTTTAAGTTTGCAGAGGGAGCTGAAATAATACTTATTT
>NW_015391210.1:16621-27723 GCF_001527695.2 Protobothrops mucrosquamatus
CTATTCTATTCTATTCTATTCTATTCTATTCTATTCTATTCTATTCCAAAATAAAATACTAGCCTTGCAATAGTTTGGCTTATCTGCAGCTGAGCTAGAAATAAATCAGCTCTGCTGTGCAGCATTGATAACACTGTGGCCTCGCAGAAATTAAGAGCTGCAGAAATTTGGTGCAAAATCCTTGTTGTTTGGTACTCACAGTGCGTGGAGGAAATATTCCAGAATTGTGAAGATTAACTCATTTATTATGGCCTACAGCTTTTGTGGATGGAAGTTTATGCCCATCAAGGGAGTGCTATCAAGCTGGCAGATGAGGCAAGGATTTCCTTTTGAGACATTTCAAGAGTGAAGTTTTATGAAATGATCCCTTTTAGGAGGGAAACGGCTGTCTCAAATGCAGAAATGGGTTATTCTGAGCATTTTAGAAGTGCAGAACACAGCCTTGAAAGCTCTCCCAGGGCTTACAGGATGCACAACAGCCCGTTTTACACACCAGACAATGGTTTTTGCACCTGGTGGCACATTACGAGACATTTCACAAGAGAATTGTTTCAAAAGGAGGTGTTTTAATTGCGCCTTAGAGCTCAGTCCTGGAAGAGGCCAGTTTCAAAAAGTGTAGTCTAGACCGGTTACATTATACAAGTAGTCCTTGACTTACAACAGTGCATTTACTGACCGTTCAAAGTTATAACGTCACTGAAAAAAGTGACTTATGTCCCAAAGGTGCTTTTTCAGGAGGCAACGGGACTTTCTTGGTTTTCTTTGAAGACGTTTCGCTTCTCATCCCAGAAGCTTCTTCAGTTCTGACTGGATGGTGGGGAGTGGAAGGATTTATACTCCTTGCAGACAGCTGGTCATTTGCCTTCTTTTAGATATAAATATAAATCTTTCCATTCCCCACCATCCAGGTGACCAAGATTAGGCAGACAAATTTAGAGGAAACACATCAAGAGTTGAAATCAAGTCCACTCCATTCCTGTTCCACTGTTCTGATTGGTGGATGGCAGCAAAGCCAGCAGAATCAATCAGTCAATCAATCAATCAATCAATCAATCAATCAATCAATCAATCAATCAATCAATCAGAAAGGAGCTGGAAGGGTCCTTGAAGGTCTTCCAGTCCAGCCCCCTGCTCAAGCAGAAGAACGTATACCATTTCAGACAAGTGACTGTCTATCCTCTTCTTAAAAACCTCTGGTAATGGAGCACCCACAACTTCTGGAGGCCAGCTGTTCCACTGGTTAATTGTCCTCACTGTTAGGAAGTTTCTCCTGAATTCCAGGTATGGCTTTACTTTCCAGTCAGGACAACAGGATTGGCCATTCTTTGGAACAAGCCCAAGAGTGACAGGGTGGCAACGGAGATAGCGATTGTTGTGTGGAGGTTGCTGTGCAATAACTCAAAGGCAGATGGATAGCACCCATTTATAGTGGGGGAAAACTGTGTGATATATGATGGTAAACGTGTAGAAAAACACACTTGGTTTATTGAACTGACAGACGGCTAAAATGCTGATCTAGATACAGGTCTAAATATTTACCCACTTGTGGTAGAATTAGAACCATGAAAGGCAGGGCTGAAATAGTGAAGTATTCGCGTCACACTCTAAAATAAGTATTATTTCAACTCCCTCTGCAAACTTAAAGACAAGGTTTACAAGAATCAGAAATGCTTTCGAGGGGCTTAGCACTGTGTTTAAGGGCGATAAAGTCAATAAAAGTTCTGGCACTTTTTTGGAGGAGGTATGATTTACAGGCTACGGAGAGGCCCAGCAGAAGAAATCCATATTCTATTTTTATTTTAATTTCTGAACGCGCAATTCTTTTTAGAGTGTTTGTCAAAATTAGGACAAGCTATAAAATGCCTTCTGTTTAGATCAATGGTAGCTGATCTCTCTCTCCCCTCTCCCCTCTCCCTCCCTCTTCCCCTCTCCCTTTCCTTCCCTTTCTCTCTCTCTCCCTCTCTCTCCCTCCCTTTCTCTCTCCCTCTCCCTCTCTCCCTCCCTCTCTCTCTCCCTCTCCCTTTCCCTTTCTCTCTCCCTCCCTTTCCTTCCCTCTTTCTCCCTCTCCCTCCCTCCCTCCCTCTCTCCCTCTCCCTCCCTCCCTCCCTCCCTCTCCCTCTCTCTCTCTGTTATTTATCTATCAATTGTGAATCTATCAATGGTGAAACTTACCAATAGAACCAATCTTACTTTTCCACAGCTTGTTTAATTTATTTATCTATTTTTAAAGTTACGAGGCCACCCCACTCCATCAAGAGTCTGCGCAACACACAGTAAAAAAATTAAAATATTAATAAAATAATATTAATTAACAAAGTTCTCCATGCCGAAATTTTTTTCCTATGAATAGAGGAAAAGAATTAAAAAATTTAAAAAGTGTTGGCATCATCATCATCATCTCTCTCTCTCTCTTTCCCATCAAATACAATGCTTCACCACTTTTCTCGCCTCGATTGTTTAAGTGAATCGCTGAAGTTGCTAAGTTAGTAACCCGGTCGTAAAGGGAAGAACAGTTGCCTTTTGAAAAAGCTCCTCTGGGTTAGAAACTGATAGTTTGTCGAATATAGCAGCGGTCCCCAAACTTTTGGGCACCAGGGAGCGGTTCCGTGGAGTTTTCCCATGAACTGGAGGGTGTGTGATTTTATGTGTTGCCTGCATCCTGTGGATGGGGCTTTGCTTGTTTGTGCGGACCAGTTGCTGGCATGCCGCAGCCCGGTACTGGTTCACAGACCGTGGGTTGGGGACCCCTGGAATATAGTATTCGGGGCCAAATTTTGCCTTTTTGTGGCATTTTAGATTCCAACACTGAGGAGAGAACTTTTTTTAACTGTTTAGAACCAATTTTTTTCAACTTGAGAAAGCCTTGGCTAAAATTCCATGATCTGACTCTGACAAGTACAGAAGATACGTGGAAGAGGAGATCTGCAGGCTCAAACCGGTGAAATATTGACCTGTGTGTCATTCTTCATAAATAACCAGGTTTTTCTTTGAGGCCAGACTTTTCAGAAAAGTCATGGCTGGTTCATTTATTTTCTTAATGTTGTTATTATTCAACATAGAGGAATGACGGGGTCCTCTCCAAATCAATCCATATCTTGCCACTGATTATTATAAAGAGCCATCCGTGCAGATAACACTTCCTGGCATAACAACGGGGAAAACCCCATCCTGCACGATTAAATCTAAAATTAGAGCAGGGTAAGGCAAGAGGACAAGAAGGGAAAAATAGAAGCAAATGAGAAAGAATATGCATTCAGTTCAGCTACGCAGGCCGAGGTTTAATTTTGGCAAAGGAGGGAGATTTTAAATGTCTGTCCTGGGAGTCAACATCACGTAGGTGTTTTGGGACTAAATTCCAGATATAGTGGGCAAAAAATACCAAAACAAAAAAACAAAACCAGGACTCTGAAAGAGAAGATGGCATTCAGATGTACCCACACAAATATGAAGAGCAGGTGTGAGTGGGCTGGGGTCTATTGCTACCCCTGCCTTCAATTATCCCATGATTTCACGTGGTATGGAAGGTGGGCCACTAAGGGCGACATTAGCCTTTTCCCATCTGAAGATGGATCTTCACTGCCAGGTGGTGTCACAACACCGGGAACCAAGCGTACAAATTCTGCGTTCTTTTCTCGGCTGCTGCAAATCTTAGGGACACCAATTGTCTTCCCTGTCAACCACAATTCTTAGGGCTCTCCCCTGACTCCATGCTTGGAAAGTAGCAGTAGTAGTAGCAATAGCAATAGTAGTAGTGAAAGGTAGTAGTGAAAAGTAGTAGTGAAAAGTAGTAGTAGTAGTAGTAGTAGTAATAGCAGTACTAATTCTCACAGAATAGTTTGTTTGTTTTTTAAAAAATATTTATGGCTAAGAAACTAAGAGTTAGGCATGTCCAGCTTATCAAAGAGAAGGATTAGGGCTGACATGATAGCCGTCTTCCACTATTTGAGGGGCTTTTTGATGACTAAAGGCCTGGAGATTAAAACATATGAAGAACGGTTGCAGGAATTGGGTATGGCCAGTCTACAGAAAAGAAGGACTACCACAAAGAAGAGGGGGTCAACTTATTCTCCAAAGCACCAGAAGGCAAGACGAGAAACAATGGATGGGAAGTAAGCAAGGAGAGAAGCAACCTGGAACTAAGGAGAAACTTCCTAACAGTGAGAACCATTAACCAGTGGAACAGCTTGCCTCTAGAAGTTGTGAATGCTCCAACACTAGAGGCTTTTAAGGACAGTCATTTGTCTGAAATGTTATAGGGTCTTCCCTCCATCTCTGTTCTTCTTAGCTACCAAGTGCTCTGGTCTTCCTTCTCTGCTGTTATCCTCCCTCCATCTCTGTTCCTCTTAGCTACCAGGTTCTCCTCTGCTGGTCCTCCTTCCCTTACTCATCTCTGCTGCTATCCTCCCTCCATCTCTGTTCCTCTTAGCTACCAAGTTCTCCAAGAACACCAGACAGCAGTTCCTAGGAGAAACAGTACACCTTCATGTTCATCCATAATTTGTTCCCGATTAAAAACTCATTCCTTCCCAAGGAGCAGACTATCTCTTCTGCCTTCCTCCATCTTTCTCTATTATTTCCTCCCCTTCCAGTTCCCCATTTGGGTTTCAACCCAGTCTGGGTTAGGGGGATCTGGACACAGGACCCGCCCTTCTTCTCTGTCTAACCCTTGAGATACAAGTTTGACACAGTTCACTGTTTAGCAACCACATGGCACAACTTTCCTCTCCACTTCATTCTACCTCCCTTCTCGCTTTTCTGTTCAATTTTCCTTTGAAAAAGAGGTTTTTTTCCCTCTTCTGTTGTGCCAAAGAATCAGGAGATTCTCCACTAATATGTAATGTTGCTTGGAGTGATTCTCGTTGACAGTACTTTTCCACAACTAGAGTGGAGAAATTCTAAGAGTTGTTTTGCGTAGGATGATCACCGTTGGCTGTTTGTGGTTTATCAAAATGCAACTCAATCTTTTGCTGGATGCCTCTTAGCTTGTGGTGTCAGTGTAACAGAATCTAGCCGCCTCCATCTTTAATCCTACATGGGTATTCAGACTTTCCTGGAAAAGTGAACAGCCCCATAAGCATTTTTTTAAAAAATGATCCAGGAGGAAAGGAACTATTATTCAAGCAGCTGTTTACTTGAGCGAAGTGCATAGAATTTCAGCAATGCTTAAAGAGATCCGAGGTTTGTCCTGTTGTAGTGACAGCACAGTTTAGAAACAAATACAGTGTGGTCTGCTTCTTGTGATATACAAAGATAATTAAGCCCCAGTAAATCATCCTGTTCACTAAATGATCTCAAACTCTGTTAGGAGAGCCTTCCGGAAGATCGTTGAATTTTTTAGTGAACTTCTACGATAACCGATTGTGTTGTCATGTTGATATGAATCGTTAGCAATCTCCCAAAAACAGATCTGCAAAATGATTTGGTCTAGGGTTTCCTGCCTGAGCAGGGGGTTGGACTAGATGACCTCTAAGGTCTCTTCCAACTCTGTTAGTCTCTGTTCTGTATCTGTCCCCAGTGTTCAAGGTTTCCTGCCTGAGCAGGGGATTGGACTAGAACAGGGGTCTTCAAACTTGGCCCTTTTATGACTTGTGGACTTCAACTCCCAGAATTCCTCAGCCAGGCACACATGCCTGGCTGAGGAATTCTGGGAGTTGAAATCCACAAGTCATAAAAAGGGCCAAGTTTGAAGACCCCTGGACTAGAAGATCTCCAAGGTCCCTTCTATTATTCTCTCTCTCTCTCTCTCTCTCTCTCTCTCATAATAATAATAATAATGATAAAGTTGGAAGGGACCTTGGAGGTCATCTAGTCCAACCCCCTGTAAAAACTTCCAGTGTTGGCGCATTCACCGCTTCTGGAGGCAGGTTGTTCCACTGGTTAATTGTTCTGACTGTCAGGAAGTTTCTCCTTAGTTCTAGGTTGCTTCTCTCCTTGATGAGTTTCCATCCGTTGCTTCTTGTCCTGCCTTTAGGCGCTTTGGAGAAGAGCTTGACTCCCTCTTCTTTGTGGCAGCTCCTGAGATACTGGAACCCTGCTATCATGTCCCCCCTCATCCTTCTCTTCATTAAACTAGACATACCCAATTCCAGCAGCCATTCCTTATGTGTTTTAGCCTCCAGTCCCCTAATCATCTTTGTTGCTCTTCTCTGTACTCTTTCTAGAGTCTCAACATCTTTTTTACATCTCTCTCTCTCTCTCTCTCTCTCTCTTTGTGTGTGTTTGTGTGTGTGAAATATAAATATATAAATACAAATACAAATTTATATGAAATATAATCAAACAAACAAATAAAAGTGTTTAGTCATTGTCTTCCTAGATATTTTCCTATTAAGTAGTATAAAGTGATTCTCTTCCATCCCACCCCAAATTCTAACCAGCCTGGCTTTTGAGCCTAAACTAAGCCATCATTGTCAGCTGCAGAAACAACAAAGAAGAAACTCATGTTTATTTGGCTTCAGTTTAGTGAGAGACGGACGTATTACTGAACCCATTTGGAAATGAAAAACACCTTTGGGATAAACTTTAATCGTTTTGCCACCGCCCTCTCTCTCATGCAGATTTGTATCCGGCAAAATATTATGAATGCTTTGAAACCACATCAATGGGGGAAAAAAATCATAATTTCCCTGTAACCTTAGACCTGTGTTTGAAAGAGGTTAATGAAGTACTGTACGGTTGAAAGTCAATGTAATTGCTTTCCTTTTTTTTTGTATTAGAAACATTTCAGTGCATCGCTTCATGCAGTTCATTTTTGAGTGGTTTGGCAAAAATGAAGAATCTTGATGGAAGTTTTGACCTTGCAACCTAAATGGTTTTGAGAAACTGGGTAAGATTGAGAAAGTCATCAGAAGCGCTTAAAGAAATGGCAAATTGGAAAGTCTGAACGGTTGATAACATGTTGTATTCCACAGCTTAAATCCTTTTAAAACACAATCTAATGCTAGCCTACACACCATCTTTTTTCTAAAATCAAGGACAACTTTTCTTAGTACTGATTCCAAGTTTGGGGCACTGATCTCGGAGCTAAATTAAGCCGTGGTTCTATCTAGAAAGTAAAATTCTGAATGGGGTGGCCTGGCTTTCTTAATGGGTATAAAATGTCCACTTCTAAAGACTTCAGGCTTCTGCTTCAGGCTGTTTTTCCTATAACAGGAAGACTGTGGCTGTTTTTTGCCTTTAAAAACATGTTTCCCCTCTTATCCTTTAGGGAAAGTATAATATTCTGCCTCTTTTAATATCCCCAAAAATACATTCTCTGGGGTGGGGGGCTTCCCACACCAGGCATGTTAGAATCATGGAGCTGCAAAAAGTTAAAGTCAGACATGAAATCTGTCCGCAGATGCCAGCACGTGTAACCAGCCTCTCCTTTGCTAAATGTTAGTTGTTTGTACTGATGAAGATTTTTCCTTCAACAGTACAGAATAGTTTAAAACAGAATAAACTATTCTAACAGAAAAGGATAGGGCAGGACAGAATAGAACAAAACAGCCCACCCAGAGTTGCTTTGTAGAGAGATGGATGACATGCAGATTTAATAAACAAGCAGTCTGTGAGCTGTCCAGAGATGTTTAAGATGGGTGGCTGAACACATCTCTAAAATAAAATATAAAATAAAATAAATAAAATAAAATAATAAAATAAAACAAAACAATAGTAAAACAGTAGTAAAGTAGTAATAAAATAAAATAGAATTAATAAAATAAAGTAAAATAAATAGCAGAATAGAATAAAATAAAAATAAAACTAATAATAAAACAAAACAATACTAAAATAAAATAAAATAATAAAACTAATAAATAATAATGAAATTAATAAAACAAAATAAAATAATAAATAAAATGAATGAAATAATAAAATAAATAAATAAATGAAATAATAAATAAAATGAATAAAATAAAATAAATCAAATAAAACAAAATAAAATAATGAAACTAATAATAAAATAAAATAATGAAACTAATAAAACAAAATAATAAAATAAAATAAAATAAAAATAAATGAAATAAAATAAATAAATAAAAAAAATAATAAATAAAATAAAATAATAATGAAACTAATAATAAAACAAAATAAAATAAAATAATGAAACTAATAACACAAAATAAAATAATAAAATAAATAAAATAAAATAAATGAAATAATAAAAAATAAAATAAAATAAAATAAAATAGTAAATAAATAATGGTTTTGGCTGGATATGCTTCATGTTCAAAATCCTGCCCCTGGGGTGAAGAAATGCCTAAACATGTGACAAACTCTTCTTGCAGGACATGTTCTGCATATGTTGGTAATTTTCCTGAGGGTCTGTCTCCGCTCAGTTGTATACTTGCAGCTAAACCTTTGCACATGGGAGTTTAAAGTATTTTACTACCTTTATTTTCAACCACAAAGACACAAAATAGGCTATGTGGCTACGCTGGTTTGTTTTTTCTCAGGTTTGCAGGTGAGTTGGAGAAGGTTTGTGGCTGTGTGTCTCTGTGTGGGGGTGCACAGTCTTCAGTTTAAACTTTGCAAAAACAGGTGTCTTTTAACATTCAGACAGGTGAGCTGCAGCTTAAAAAGCTATGATGCCTGCATTTGAGGTGCTCATTTTAAAATAAAACCTTACTGGGGTTTCCCGTATTGCTGAAGTTAGGGTTTGCTTCATAATAGAGCTTTTTGATGCAGACAAACCTTAGGTTACCAGAGGTCAATGCAGTCAAGTGGAGGGTGACATTAATCATTAATGTCAGGATTGGTAAGCAACCATCTTTCTGGTATCAGGTAACCATCATATCTGGTTGGGAATCCATGACCTGCAACATCTTTTCTGGTGGCATTAGGTAACATCTCATATCTGACCGAGTTCATGATCTGATGATGTCTACATTATTTAGGTTTTTACTGTTTCCTCTGATGGTGCAGCTGATTAAAATGACTTACAAGCTCTCATATAATAATAATAATAATAATAATAATAATAATAATAATAATAATAATAATAATAATAAAGTTGGAAGGGACCTTGGAGGTCATCTAGCCCAACCCCCTGCTCAGGCAGGAAACCCTACACCATTTCGGACAAATGGCTGTCCAGTCTCTTCTTAAAAACGTCCAGTGTTTTGAGCATTCACCACTTCTGGAGGCAGGTTGTTCCACTGGTTAATTGTTCTCACTGTCAGGAAGTTCCTCCTTAGTGCAAATAAACTATTCAAATAGTTTGTTCCAAATCTTGATGGGGTAGAAACCATATTACTAGTAGATGGCAAATACCTATTAATGATCCCCTGATTTTTTGTTTGGGATAGCATAGCCTTTTATTATTATTTATTAGCAATAGCAGTTAGACTTATATACCGCTTCACGGTGCTTTACAGCCCTCTCTAAGCGGTTTACAGAGTCAGCCACCTGCCCCCCAACAGTCCTCATTTTACCGACCTCGGAAGGATGGAAGGCTGAGTCAACCTTCAGCCAGTCAGGATCGAACTGGTGGCAGTCGGCAGAATTAGCCTGCAATACTGCGTTCCAACCACTGCGCCACCACAGCTCCTAAATATTAAATTTATAGGCCACCTGTCTCATCAACTCTTGCGGCAAACACCTTCTGTTTATTTCATTTGTTTTTCATCTAGCAGGCTATTTTTTTCATCAAGCAAAGAGCAAAGGGATATTGATCTGTGCTTTTCCGGCTTTTTTGTCAGTTTCTGTGTATTTGTCAACTTCAGCAAGGCTCTCCCAAGTCCTAAATAGTCAGTTTCAGGTTTTTAGGCCTGGCTAGTGGTAGAGTCTAGGCAGGATCTGCTTCCTTCTCTCTGTTTCTTGATATTTCCCTAGCCAGTTCTTGTTAGTTCAGGCACTCCCAGTATAAACCAAGGGTCTAGTTAGGATTATTTTGCCCCGATAGGCCTCCATTTTTTCATTGCCACCAACAACTATATTGACCATTTTAAAAAATGTAAACTATTTCCATCTTATTTATCCAGCATATTTTTTTTTTACTTTGAAAGTATCCTTCTGAAGTTCTTCCATGCCTTGTTTGTTCTATCTGCCTGGACTGAATTGTTGATTCCAAGTACTGTAACATTGTTCTTTTATGATGTATCTCTTTTCCTTTTTTTTTTTTTTTACTGTACAGCTCTCCTTTAAGCAACTTACAACCTATGAGTAACTTACAGTCTGCTTGCAGTAATATCATGCTAGCCAAAAGGAAGAATGAGCACCCCATGAAACTGTCAAGCTATTCTCCAAAGCGCCTGAAGGCAGGACAAGAAGCAACGGATGGAAACTAACCAAAGTCAGAAGCAACCTAGAACTAAGGAGAAACTTCCTGACAGTTAGAACAATTAACCAGTGGAACAACCTCCAAGGTCCCTTCCAACTTTATTACTATTATTATTATTATTATTATTATTATTATTATTATTATTATTATTATTATTATTATTATTATTATTATTATTATTATTATTATTATTATTATTATTATTATCTTCACCAAACACATTCCAGAAAAGCTGGGTCTTTAAGATCCATTGAAACAGTAGATCTTTTACATTTTTTTAAAAAATTGTGGCACTAAAGATTCTCAAGGAATATATAATAGTGTAATAGTGCTATACGTATATTATTTACCTCCAGTTCCTTTTTCCCCTTCAAATTTAAGTAGGGATGTCTCTATCATCCGACATCTCGTGACCACATCTCGCGCAATCGTTATTAAACGGGATTAGAATTATTAAAATGCCAAAGTACAGTTGAGGGATGGCTTAAACCGAAAGCCTATTACATATATATTAAACTATAAAACCGTATTTTCTAGCTCAGTGGCTAACTGCCGCAATTTAGAGCTGAAAGTAGCTATTACAGAGAAAACTAATTCTGCTGATAAGTTATTGGTTCATACTTTATCTCCTTGCATTCCTCTTTTATTGACTCTCGCTTCTAATAAAGTAGGCCATTAAGTGGGACGATGAATGGAGACCATCACAAAAGTCCTGAGCAGTTTGACTGGTGCTCCCTGTCTCAGAGTTGGGTAATGTTTAATTAAGAGTTGGAATCTTATGGGTATTTAAAACATTGTTAGGATATATATAGATATCCTTGGAACAGAATTCTGTGCATTT
>NW_015391211.1:0-6099 GCF_001527695.2 Protobothrops mucrosquamatus
AGCAAAATAGACATTGCCAACAAACCCGGAGTGCTTGGGAATGGTTAGGAGGCCAATGGCTTTTCTACCCTTCCCTATATATGTTTCCTGGTAAAATAGATGGGAAAATATTATTTGGGAAAATTCCACTTAGGGTTAGGGTTAGGTTAGTATGAACCCGGAGAGCCAAATGGACATTACCAAAAAACTGGGGATACTTTGGAATCGTTAGGAGAGCACTGATCTTTCTAGGCTGTCCTGTCTATGTTTCCTAGTAAAATAAATGGGAAAATCCTATTTGGGAAAATTCCACTTAAGGTTAGGGTTAGGTCTCTATGAATTCATAGAGCAAAATGGGCATCGCGAACAAACTAGGAGTGCTTGGGAATGGTTAGGAGGACACTGACTTTTCTAGGCTTTCCGATCTACGTTTCCTGTTAAAATACATGGAAAAATCCTATTTAGGAAAATTCCACTTAGGGTTAGGGTTAGGTCATCATGAACTCAGAGAGCAAAATGGACTTTGCAAACAAATTCGTGGTGCTTGGGATTGATAAGGAGGGCACTGACTTTTCTACCCTACCCTATCTATGTTTCCTGGTAAAATACATGGGAAAATGCTATTTGGGAAAATTCCAATTAGGGTTAGGGTTAGGTCATCATGAAATCGGATAGCAAAATAGACATTGGAAACAAACCTGGAGTGCTTGGGAATGGTTATGAGGGCACTGAGTTTTCTACGGTGTCCTATCTATGTTTCCTGGTAAAATACATTGGAAAATCCTATTTGGGAAAATTCTACTTAGGGTTAGGGTTAGGTCACCATGAACTCATAGAGCAAAATGGACATTGCCAAAAAACTCGGAGTGCTTGGTAATGGTTAGGAGGGCACTGGCTTTTCTACCCTACCCTATCTATGTTTCCTGGTAAAATACATGGTAAAATACTATTTGGGAAAATTCCACTTAGGGTTAGGGTTAGGTCATCATGAAATCGGACAGCAAAATGGACATCGGCAACAAACCCGGAGTGCTTGGGAATGGTTAGGAGGGCACTGAGATTTCTACCCTTCCCTATCTATGTTTCCTGGTAAAATACATGGGAAAATATTATTTGGGAAAATTCCATTTAGGGTTAGGGTTAGGGTTAGGTTAGTATGAACCCGGAGAGCCAAATGGACATTGCCAAAATACTGGGGATACTTGGGAATCGTTAGGAGAGCACTGATCTTTCTAGGCTGTCCTGTCTATGTTTCCTAGTAAAATAAATGGGAAAGTCCTATTTGGGAAAATCCACTTAGGGTTAGGGTTAGGTCACCATGAACTCATAGAGCGAAATAGACATTTCCAGCAAACTCGGAGTGCTTGGGAATGGTTAGGAGGGCAATGGCTTTTCTACCCTTCCCTATCTATGTTTCCTGGTAAAATAGATGGGAAAATATTATTTGGGAAAATTCTACTTAGGGTTAGGGTTAGGTTAATATGAACCCAGAGAGCCAAATGGACATTACCAAAAAACTGGGGATACTTGGGAATCGTTAGGAGAGCACTGATCTTTCTAGGCTGTCCTGTCTATGTTTCCTAGTAAAATAAATGGGAAAATCCTATTTGGGAAAATCCACTTAGGGTTAGGGTTAGGTCACCATGAACTCATAGAGCGAAATAGACATTGCCAGCAAACCCGGAGTGCTTGGGAATGGTTAGGAGGGCAATGGCTTTTCTACCCTTCCCTATCTATGTTTCCTGGTAAAATAGATGGGAAAATATTATTTGGGAACATTCCACTTAGGGTAAGGGTTAGATTAGTATGAACCCGGAGAGCCAAAAGGACATTACCCAAAAACTGGGGATACTTGGGAATAGTTAGGAGAGCACTGATCTTTCTACCCTACCCTATCTATGTTTCCTGGTAAAATAAATGGGAAAATCCTATTTGGGAAAATTCCACTTAGGGTTAGGGTTAGGTCATCATGAAATCGGATAGCAAAATGGACATCGGCAACAAACCCTGAGTGCTTGGGAATGGTTAGGAGGGCACTGACATTTCTACAGTGTCCTATCTATGTTTCCTGGTAAAATACATGGGAAAATCCTATTTGGGAAATTTCTACTTAGGGTTAGGGTTAGGTCACCATGAACTCAAAGAGCAAAATAGAGATTGCCAAAAAACCCGGAGTGCTTGGGAATGGTATGGAGGGTAATGGCTTTTCTACCCTTCCCTATCTATGTTTCCTGGTAAAATACATGGGAAAATATTATTTGGGAAAATTCCACTTAGGGTTAGGGTTAGGTTAGTATGAACCCGGAGAGCCAAATGGACATTGCCAAAATACTGGGGATACCTGGGAATCGTTAGGAGAGCACTGATCTTTCTAGGCTGTCCTGTCTATGTTTCCTAGTAAAATAAATGGGAAAATCCTATTTGGGAAAATTCCACTTAGGGTTAGGGTTAAGTCTCTATGAACTCATAGAGCAAAATGGGCATCGCGAAAAAAATCGGAGTGCTTGGGAATGGTTTGGAGGACACTGACTTTTCTAGGCTTTCCTATCTATGTTTCCTGTTAAAATACATGGAAAAATCCTATTTAGGAAAATTCCACTTAGGGTTAGGGTTACGTCACCATGAACTCAGAGAGCAAAATGGTCTTTACAAACAAATTCGTGGTGCTTGGGATTGGTAAGGAGCGCACTGACTTTTCTACCCTACCCTATCTATGTTTCCTGGTAAAATACATGGGAAAATGCTATTTGGGAAAATTCCACTTAGGGTTAGGGTTAGGTCATCATGAAATCGGATAGCAAAACAGACATTGGCAAGAAACCTGGAGTGCTTGGGAATGGTTATGAGGGCACTGAGTTTTCTACGTTGTCCTATCTATGTTTCCAGGTAAATTACATTGGAAAATCCTATTTGGGAAAATTCTACTTAGGGTTAGGGTTAGGTCACCATGAACTCATAGAGCAAAATGGACATTGCCAACAAACTCGGAGTGCTTGGGAATGGTTAGGAGGGCACTGGCTTTTCTACCCTACCATATCTATGTTTCCTGGTAAAATACATGGTAAAATACTATTTGGGAAAATTCCACTTAGGGTTAGGGTTAGTTAGTATGAACCCGGAGAGCCAAATGGACATTCCCCAAAACTGGGGATACTTGGGAAATGTTAGGAGAGCACTGATCTTTCTAGGCTATCCTGTCTATGTTTCCTAGTAAAATAAATGGGAAAATCCTATTTGGGAAAATTCCACTTAGGGTTAGGGTTAGTTAAGTATGAACCCGGAGAGCCAAATGGACATTGCCAAAATACTGGGGATACTTGGGAATCGTTAGGAGAGCACTGACCTTTCTAGGCTGTCCTGTCTATATTTCCTAGTAAAATATTTGGGAAAATTCCACTTAGGGTTAGGGTTAGGTCTCTATGAACTCATAGAGGAAAATGGACATCGCGAACAAACTCGGAGTGCTTGGGAATGGTTAGGAGGACAATGAGTTTTCTACCCTACCCTATCTATGTTTCCTGGTAAAATACATTGGAAAATCCTATTTGGGAAAATTGTACTTAGGGTTAGGGTTAGGTCACCATGAACTCATAGAGCAAAATGACATCGGCAACAAACTCGGAGTGCTTGGGAATGGTTAGGAGGGAACTGACATTTCTACGGTGTCCTATCTATGTTTCCTGGTAAAATATATGGGAAAATCCTATTTGGGAAAATTCCACTTAGGGTTAGGGTTAGGTCATCATGAAATCGGATAGCAAAATGGACATCGGCAACAATCCCGGAGTGCTTGGGAATGGTTAGGAGGGCACTGACATTTCTACGGTGTCCTATCTATTTTTCCTGGTAAAATATATGGGAAAATCCTATTTGGGAAAATTCCACTTAGGGTTAGGGTTAGGTCATCATGAAATCGGACAGCCAAATGGAGATCGGCAACAAACCCGGAGTGCTTGGGAATGGTTAGGAGGGCACTGACATTTCTACCCTTCCCTATCTATGTTTCCTGGTAAAATACATGGTAAAATACTATTTGGGAAAATTCCACTTAGGGTTAGGGTTAGTTAGTATGAACCCGGAGAGCCAAATGGACATTCCCAAAAACTGGGGATACTTGGGAAATGTTAGGAGAGCACTGATCTTTCTAGGCTATCCTGTCTATATTTCCTAGTAAAATAAATGGGAAAATCCTATTTGGGAAAATTCCACTTAGGGTTAGGGTTAGGTAAGTATGAACCCGGAGAGCCAAATGGACATTGCCAAAATACTGGGGATACTTGGGAATCGTTAGGAGAGCACTGATCTTTCTAGGCTGTACTGTCTATGTTTCCTTGTAAAATATTTGGGAAAATTCCACTTAGGGTTAGGGTTAGGTCACCATGAACTCATAGAGCAAAATAGACATTGCCAGCAAACTCGGACTGCTTGGGAATGGTTAGGAGGGCAAAGGATTTTCTACCCTTCCCTATCTATGTTTCCTGGTAAAATAGATGGGAAAATATTATTTGGGAATATTCCACTTAGGGTTAGGGTTAGGTTAGTATTCACCCGGAGAGCAAAATGGACATTACCCAAAAACTGGGGATACTTGGGAATAGTTAGGAGAGCACTGATCTTTCTACCCTACCCTATCTATGTTTCCTGGTAAAATAAATGGGAAAATCCTATTTGGGAAAATTCCACTTAGGGTTAGGGTTAGGTCATCATGAACTCATAGAGCAAAATGGACATCGGCAACAAACCCGGAGTTCTTGGGAATGGTTAGGAGGGCACTGACATTTCTACAGTGTCCTATCTATGTTTCCTGGTAAAATACATGGGAAAATCCTATTTGGGAAAATTCTACCTAGGGTTAGGGTTAGGTCACCATGAACTCATAGAGCAAAATAGAGATTGCCAACAAACCCGGAATGCTTGGGAATGGTAAGGAGGGTAATGGCTTTTCTACCCTTCCCTATCTATGTTTCCTGGTAAAATACATAGGAAAATATTATTTGGGAAAATTCCACTTAGGGTTAGGGTTAGGTTAGTATGAACCCGGAGAGCCAAATGGACATTGCCAAAATATTGGGGATACTTGGGAATCATTAGGAGAGCACTGATCATTCTAGGCTGTCCTGTCTATGTTTCCTAGTAAAATAAATGGGAAAATCCTATTTGGGAAAATTCCACTTAGGGTTAGGGTTAGGTCACCATGAACTGATAGAGCAAAATGGACATCACGAACAAATTCGGAGTGCTTGGGAATGGTTAGGAGGACACTGAGTTTTCTACCCTACCCTATCTATGTTTCCTGGTAAAATACATGGAAAAATGCAATTTGGGAAAATTCCACTAAGGGTTAGGGTTAGGTCATCATGAAATCGGATAGCAAAATGGACTTCGGCAAAAAACCCGGAGTGCTTGGGAATGGTTAGGAGGGCATTGACATTTCTACGGTGTCCTATCTATGTTTCCTGGTAAAATAGAAGGGAAAATCCTATTTGCGAAAATTCTACTTAGGGTTAGGGTTAGGTCACCATGAACTCATAGAGCAAAATAGACATTGCCAACAAACCCGGAATGCTTGGGAATGGTAAGGAGGGTAATGGCTTTTCTACCCTTCCCTATCTATGTTTCCTGGTAAAATACATAGGAAAATATTATTTGGGAAAATTCCACTTAGGGTTAGGGTTAGGTTAGTATGAACCCAGAGAGCCAAATGGAGATTGCCAAAATACTGGGGATACTTGGGAATTGTTAGGAGAGCACTGATCTTTGTAGGCTGTCCTGTCTATGTTTCCTAGTAAAATAAATGGGAAAATCCTATTTGGGAAAATTCCACTTAGGGTTAGGGTTAGGTCTCTATGAACTCATAGAGGAAAATGGACATCGCGAACAAACTCGGAGTGCTTGGGAGGACACTGAGTTTTCTACCCTATGCTATCTATGTTTCTTGGTAAAATACATGGGAAAATGCTATTTGGGAAAATTTCACTAAGGGTTAGGGTTAGGTCATCATGAAATCGGATAGCAAAATGGACATCGGCAACAAACCCGGAGTGCTTGGGAATGATTAGGAGGGCACTGACATTTCTACGGTGTCCTATCTATGTTTCCTGGTAAAATACATGGGAAAAT
>NW_015391211.1:6769-8335 GCF_001527695.2 Protobothrops mucrosquamatus
CACTGAGTTTTCTACCCTACCCTATCTATGTTTCCTGGTAAAATACATGGGAAAATGCTATTTGGGAAAATTCCACTAAGGGTTAGGGTTAGGTCATCATGAAATCGGATAGCAAAATGGACATCGGCAACAAACCCGGAGTGCTTGGGAATGGTTAGGAGGGCACTGACATTTCTACGGTGTCCTATCTATGTTTCCTAGTAAAATACATGGGAAAATCCTATTTGGGAAAATTCCACTTAGGGTTAGGGTTAGGTCTCTATGAACTCATAGAGCAAAATCGGCATCGCGAACAAACTCGGAGTGCTTGGGAATGGTTAGGAGGACACTGAGTTTTCTACCCTACACTATCTATGTTTCCTGGTAAAATACATTGGAAAATGCTATTTGGGAAAATTCAACTTAGGGTTAGGGTTAGGTCATCATGAAATCGGACAGAAAAATGGACATAGGCAAAAAACCCAGAGTGCTTGGGAATGGTTAGGAGGGCACTGACATTTCTTCCCTTCCCTATCTATGTTTCCTGGTAAAATACATGGGAAAATATTATTTGGGAAAATTCCACTTAGGGTTAGGGTTAGGTAAGTATGAACCAAGAGAGCCAAATGGACATTGCCAAAATATTGGGGATACTTGGGAATCGTTAGGAGAGCACTGATCTTTCTAGGCTGTCCTGTCTATGTTTCCTAGTAAAATAAATGGGAAAATCCTATTTGGGAAAATTCCACTTAGGGTTAGGGTTAGGTCTCTATGAACTCATAGAGGAAAATGGACATCGCAAACAAACTCGGAGTGCTTGGGAATGGTTAGGAGGACACTGAGTTTTCTACCCTACCCTATCTATGTTTCCTGGTAAAATACATGGGAAAATTCTATTTGGGAAAATTTCACTAAGGGTTAGGGTTAGGTCATCATGAAATCGGATAGCAAAATGGACATCGGCAACAAACCCGGAGTTCTTGGGAATGGTTAGGAGGGCACTGACATTTCTACGGTGTCCTATCTATGTTTCCTTGTAAAATACAGGGGAAAATCTTATTTGGGAAAATTCTACTTAGGGTTAGGGTTAGGTCACCATGAACTCATAGAGCAAAATAGACATTGCCAACAAACCCGTTGTGCTTGAGAATGGTTAGGAGGGCAATGGCTTTTCTACCCTTCCCTATCTATGTTTCCTGGTAAAATAGATGGAAAAATCTTATTTAGGAAAATTCCACTTAGGGTTAGGGTTAGGTCACCATGAGCTCAAAGAGCAAAATGGACTTTGCAAATAAATTCATCGTGCTTGGGATTCGTAAGGAGCGCACTGACTTTTCTACCCTACCCTATCTATGTTTCCTGGTAAAATACATGGGAAACTGCTATTAGGGAAAATTCCACTTAGGGTTAGGGTTAGGTCATCATGAAATCGGATAGCAAAATGGACATTGGCAACAAACCTGGAGTGCTTGGGAATGGTTATGAGGGCACTGAGTTTTCTACGGTGTCCTATCTATGTTTCCTGGTAAAATACATTGGAAAATCCTATTTGGGAAAATTCTACTTAGGGTTAGGGTTAGGTCACCA
>NW_015391211.1:8468-13823 GCF_001527695.2 Protobothrops mucrosquamatus
TCGGATAGCAAAATGGACATTGGCAACAAACCTGGAGTGCTTGGGAATGGTTATGAGGGCACTGAGTTTTCTACGGTGTCCTATCTATGTTTCCTGGTAAAATACATTGGAAAATCCTATTTGGGAAAATTCTACTTAGGGTTAGGGTTAGGTCACCATGAACTCATAGAGCAAAATGGACATTGCCAACAAACTCGGACTGCTTGGGAATGGTTAGGAGGGCACTGGTTTTTCTACCCATCCCTATCTATGTTTCCTGGTAAAATAGATGGGAAAATATTATTTGGGAAAATTCTACTTAGGGTTAGGGTTAGGTCACCATGAACTCATAGAGCAAAATAGACATTACCAACAAACCCGTTGTGCTTGAGAATGGTTAGGAGGGCAATGGCTTTTCTACCCTTCCCTATCTATGTTTCCTGGTAAAATAGATGGAAAAATCTTATTTAGGAAAATTCCACTTAGGGTTAGGGTTAGGTCACCATGAGCTCAGAGAGCAAAATGGACTTTGCAAATAAATTCATCGTGCTTGGGATTCGTAAGGAGCGCACCGACTTTTCTACCCTACCCTATCTATGTTTCCTGGTAAAATACATGGGAAACTGCTATTAGGGAAAATTCCACTTAGGGTTAGGGTTAGGTATCTATGACCTCATAGAGCAAAATGGGCATCGCGAACAAACTCGGAGTGCTTGGGAATGGTTAGGAGGACACTGACTTTTCTAGGCTTTCCTATCTATGTTTCCTGTTAAAATACATGGAAAAATCCTATTTAGGAAAATTCCACTTAGGGTTAGGGTTAGGTCACCATGAACTCAGAGAGCAAAATGGGCATCGCGAACAAACTCGGAGTGCTTGGGAATGGTTAGGAGGACACTGAGTTTTCTTCCTTACCGTATCTATGTTTCCTGGTAAAATACATGGGAGTGCTTGAGAATGGTTAGGAGGGCAATGGCTTTTCTACCCTTCCCTATCTATGTTTCCTTGTAAAATAGATGGGAAAATATTATTTGGGAAAATTCTACTTATGGTTAGGGTTATGTCACCATGAACTTATAGAGCAAAATAGACATTGCCAACAAACCCGAAGTGCTTGAGAATGGTTAGGAGGGCAATGGCTTTTCTACCCTTCCCTATCTATGTTTCCTGGAAAAATAGATCGCGAACAAACTCGGAGTGCTTGGGAATGGTTAGGAGGACGCTGACTTTTCTAGGCTTTCCTATCTATGTCCTCCTAACCATTCCCAAGCACTCCAGGTTTGTTGCCGATGTCCATTTTGATGTCCAATTTCATGATCATCTAACCCTAACCCTAAGTGGAATATTCCCAAATAGGATTTTCCCATGTATATTACTAGGAAACATAGACAGGATAGCCTAGAAAGATCTGTGCTCTCCTAACATTTCCCAAGTATGCCCAGTTTTTGGGAATGTCCATTTGGCTCTCCGGGTTCATAGTAACTAACCCTAACCCTAAGTGGAATTTTCCCAAATAGTATTTCACCATGTATTTTACCAGGAAACATAGATAGGGTAGGGTAGAAAAGCCAGAGCCCTCCTAACCATTCCCAAGCACTCCGAGTGTGTTGGCAATGTCCATTTTGCTCTATGAGTTCATGGTGACCTAACCCTAACCCTAAGTAGAATTTTCTCAAATAGGATTTTCCAATATATTTTACCAAGAAACATAGATAGGACACCGTAGAAAACTCAGTGCCCTCATAACCATTCCCAAGCACTCCAGATTTGTTGCCAATGTCCATTTTGCTATCCGATTTCATGATGACCTAACCCTAACCCTAAGTGGAATTTTCCCAAATAGCATTTTCCCATGTATTTTACCAGGAAACATAGATAGGGAAGGGTAGAAAAGCTATTGCCCTCCTAACCATTCCCAAGCACTCCGGGTTTGTTGCCAATGTCCATTTTGCTATCCGATTTCATGATGACCTTACCCTAACCCTTAGTGGAATTTTCCCAAATAGCATTTTCCCATGTATTTTACCAGGAAACATAGATAGGGTAGGGTAGAAAAGCCATTGCCCTCCTAACCATTCCCAAGTACTCCGGGTTTGTTGCCAATGTCCATTTTGCTCTATGAGTTCATGGTGACCTAACCCTAACCCTAACCAGAATTTTCCCAAATAGGATTTTCCAATGTATTTTACCAGGAAACATAGATAGGGTAGGGTAGAAAACTCATTGTCCTCCTAACCATTCCCAAGCACTCCGAGTTTGTTCGTGATTTCCATTTTCCTCTATGAGTTCATAGAGACCTAACCCTAACCCTAAATGGAATTTTCCCAAATACGATTTTCCCATTTATTTTACTAGGAAACATAGACAGGACAGCCTAGAAAGATCAGTGCTCTCCTAACGATTCCCAAGTATCCCCAGTTTTTGCGTAATGTCCATTTGGCTCTCTGGGTTCATACTAACCTAACCCTAACCCTAAGTGGAATTTTCCCAAATAATATTTTCCCATCTATTTTACCAAGAAACATAGATAGGGAAGGGTAGAAAAGCCATTGCCCTCCTAACCATTCCCAAGCAGTCCGAGTTTGCTGGTAATGTCTATTTTGCTCTATGAATTCATGGTGACCTAACCCTAACCCTAAGTGGAATTTTCCCAAATAGGATTTTCCCATTTAGTTTACTAGGAAACATAGACAGGATAGCCTAGAAAGATCAGTGCTCTCCTAAAGATTCCCAAGTATCCCCAGTATTTTGGCAATGTCCATTTGGCTCTCCGGGTTCATACTAACCTAACCCTAACCCTAAGTGGAATTTTCCCAAATAATATTTTCCCATGTATTTTACCAGGAAAAATAGATAAGGAAGGGTAGAAATGTCAGTGTCCTCCTAACCATTCCCAAGCACTCCGAGTTTGTTCGCGATGTCCATTTTCCTCTATGAATTCATAGAGACCTAACCCTAACCCTAAGTGGAATATTCCCAAATAGGATTTTCCCATGTATTTTACTAGGAAACATAGACAGGATAGCCTAGAAAGATCAGTGATCTCCTAACATTTCCCAAGTATCCCCAGTTTCTGGGAATGTCCATTTGGCTCTCCGGTTTATACTATCTAACCCTAACCCTAAGTGGAATTTTCCAAAATAGTATTATACCATGTATTTTACCAGGAAACATAGATAGGGTAGGGGAGAAAAGCCAGTGCCCTCCTAACCATTCCCAAGCACTCCAGGTTTGTTGGCAATGTCCATTTTGCTCTATGAGTTCATGGTGACCTAACCCTAACCCTAAGTAGAATTTTCCCAAATAGGATTTTCCAATGTATTTTACCAGGAAACATAGATAGGACACCATAGAAAACTCAGTGCCCTCATAACCATTCCCAAGCACTCCAGGTTTGTTGCCAATGTCCATTTTGCTATCCGATTTCATGATTACCTAACCCTAACCCTAAGTGGAATTTTCCCAAATAGCATTTTCCCATGGATTTTACCAGGAAACATAGATAGGGTAGGGTAGAAAAGTCAGTGTCCTCCTAACCATTCCCAAGCACTCCGAGTTTGTTCGCGATGCCAATTTTGCTCTATGAGTTCATAGAGACCTAACCCTAACCCTAAGTGGAATTTTTCCAAATAGGATTTTCCCATTTATTTTACTAGGAAACATAGATAGGACACTGTAGAAATGTCAGTGCCCTCCTAACCATTCCCAAGCACTCCAGGTTTGTTGCCAATGTCCATTTTGCTATCCGATTTCATGATGACCTAACCCTAACCCTAAGTGGAATTTTCCCAAATAGCATTTTCCCATGTATTTTACCAGGAAACATAGATAGGGTAGGGTAGAAAAGCCAGTGCCCTCCTAACCATTCCCAAGCACTCCGAGTTTGTTGGCAATGTCCATTTTGCTCTATGAATTCATGGTGACCTAACCCTAACCCTAAGTGGAATTTTCCCAAATAGGATTTTCCCATTTATTTTACTAGGAAACATAGACAGGACAGCCTAGAAAGATCAGTGCTCTCCTAACGATTCCCAAGTTTCCCCTGTATTTTGGCAATGTCCATTTGGCTCTCTGGGTTCATACTAACCTAACCCTAACCATAAGTGGAATTTTCCCAAATAATATTTTCCCATGTATTTTACCAGGAAACATAGATAGGGAAGGGTAGAAATGTCAGTGCCCTCCTAACCATTCCCAAGCATTCCGGGTTTGTTGCCGATGTCCATTTTGCTCTATGAGTTCATGATTACCTAACCCTAACCCTAAGGAGAATTTTCGCAAATAGGATTTTCCAATGTATTTTATCAGGAAAAATAGATAGGGTAGGGTAGAAAGCTCAGTGTCCTCCTAACCATTCCCAATCACTCCGAGTTTGTTCGTGATGTCCATTTTCCTTTATGAGTTCATAGAGACCTAACCCTAACCCTAAGTGGAATATTCCCAAATAGGATTTTCCCATGTATTTTACTAGGAAAAATAGACAGGATAGCCTAGAAAGATCAGTGCTCTCCTAACATTTCCCAAGTATCTCAAGTTTTAGGGAATGTCCATTTGGCTCTCCGGGTTCATACTAACTAACCCTAACCCTAAGTGGAATTTTCCCAAATAATATTTTCCCATCTATTTTACCCGGAAACATAGATAGGGAAGGGTAGAATAGCCATTGCCCTCCTAACCATTCCCAAGCACTCCGGGTTTGTTGGCAATGTTTTTTTTGCTCTATGAGTTCATGGTGACCTAACCCTAACCCTAAGTAGAATTTTCCCAAATAGGATTTTTTATGTATTTTACCAGGAAACATAGATAGGACACCGTAGAAATGTCAGTGCCCTCCTAACCATTCCCAAGCATTCCGGGTTTGTTGCCGATGTCCATTTTGCTGTTCGATTTCATGATGACCTAACCCTAACCCTAAGTAATATTTTCCCAAATAGGATTTTCCAATGTATTTTACTAGGAAACATAGACAGGATAGCCTAGAAAGATCAGTGCCCTCCTAACATTTCCCAAGTATCCCCAGTTTTTGGGAATGTCAATTTGGCTCTCCGGGTTCATACTAACTAACCCTAACCCTAAGTGGAATTTTCCCAAGCAGTATTTTACCATGTATTTTACATGGAAACATAGGGTAGGGTAGAAAAGCCAGTGCCCTCCTAACCATTCCCAAGCACTCCGGGTTTGTTGCCGATGTCCATTTTGCTATCCGATTTCATGATGACCTAACCCTAACCCTTAGTGGAATTTTCCCAAATAGCATTTTCCCATGTATTTTACCAGGAAACATAGATAGGGTAGGGTAGAAAACTCAGTGTCCTCCTAACCATTCCCAAGCACTCCGAGTTTGTTCGCGATGTCCATTTTCCTCTATGAGTTCAT
>NW_015391211.1:14881-17453 GCF_001527695.2 Protobothrops mucrosquamatus
ATTCCCAAGCACTCCGAGTTTGTTGGCAATGTCCATTTTGCTCTATGAGTTCATGATGACCTAACCCTAACCCTAAGTAGAATTTTCCCAAATAGGATTTTCCAATGTATTTTACCAGGAAACATAGATAGGGTAGGGTAGAAAAGTCAGTGTCCTCCTAACCATTCCCAAGCACTCCGAGTTTGTTCGCGATGTCCATGTTCCTCTATGAGTTCATGGAGACCTAACCCTAACCCTAAGTGGAATTTTCCCAAATAGGATTTTCCCATGTATTTTACTAGGAAACATAGACAGGATAGCCTAGAAAGATCAGTGCTCTCCTAACATTTCCCAAGAATCCACAGTTTTTGGGAATGTCCATTTGGCTCTCCGGGTTCATACTAACTAACCCTAACCCTAAGTGGAATTTTCCCAAATAGTATTTTCCCATGTATTTTACCAGGAAACATAGATAGGGAAGGATAGAAAGATCAGTGCCCTCCTAACATTTCCCAAGTATCCCCAGTTTTTGGGAATGTCCATTTGGCTCTCCGGGTTCATACTAACTAACCCTAACCCTAAGTGGAATTTTCCTAAATAATATTTTACCATGTATTTTACCAGGAAACGTAGATAGGGTAGGGTAGAAAAGCCAGTGCCCTCCTAACCATTCCCAAGCACTCCGAGTTTGTTGGCAATGTCCATTTTGCTCTATGAGTTCATGGTGACCTAACCCTAACCCTAAGTAGAATTTTCCCAAATAGGATTTTCCAATGTATTTTACCAGGAAACATAGATAGGACACCGTAGAAAACTCAGTGCCCTCGTAACCATTCCCAAGCATTCCGAGTTTGTTGGCAATGTCCATTTTGCTCTATGAGTTCATGGTGACCTAACCCTAACCCTAAGTAGAATTTTCCCAAATTGGATTTTCCAATGTATTTTACCAGGAAACATAGCTAGGACACCGTAGAAAACTCAGTGCCCTCCTAACCATTCCCAAGCACTCCGAGTTTGTTGGCAATGTCCATTTTGCTCTATGAGTTCATGGTGACCTAACCCTAACCCTAAGTAGAATTTTCCCAAATAGGATTTTCTCATGTATTTTACCAGGAAACATAGATAGGACACCGTAGAAATGTCAGTGCCCTCCTAACCATTCCCAAGCATTCCGGGTTTGTTGCCGATGTCCATTTTGCTGTGCGATTTCATGATGACCAAACCTTAACCCTAAGTAGAATTTTCCGAAATAGGATATTCCAATGTATTTTACCAGGAAACATAGATAGGGTAGGGTAGAAAACTCAGTGTCCTCCTAACCATTCCCAATCACTCCGAATTTGTTCGCGAAGTCCATTTTCCTCTATGAGTTCATAGAGACCTAACCCTAACCCTAAGGGGAATATTCCCAAATAGGATTTTCCCATGTATTTTACTAGGAAACATAGATAGGGTAGGGTAGAAAATTCAGTGTCCTCCTAACATTTCCCAAGTATCCCCAGTTTTTGGGAATGTCAATTTGGCTCTCCGGGTTCATACTAACTAACCCTAACCCTAAGTGGAATTTTCCCAAATAGTATTTTACCATATATTTTACAAGGAAACATAGATAGGGTAGGGTAGAAAAGCCAGTGCCCTCCTAACCATTCCCAAGCACTCCAGGTTTTTTGGCAATGTCCATTTTGCTCTATGAGTTCATGGTGACCTAACTCTAACCCTAAGTAGAATTTTCCCAAATAGGATTTTCCAATGTATTTTACCAGGAAACATAGATAGGACACCATAGAAAACTCAGTGCCCTCATAACCATTCCCAAGGACCCCGGGTTTGTTGCCAATGTCCATTTTGCTATCCGATTTCATGATGACCTAACCCTAACCCTAAGTGGAATTTTCCCAAATAGCATTTTCCCATGTATTTTACCAGGAAACATAGATAGGGTAGGGTAGAAAAGTGAGTGCCCTCCTTACCAATCCCAAGCACCACGAATTTGTTTGCAAAGTCCATTTTGCTCCCTGAGTTCATGGTGACCTAACGCTAACCCTAAGTGGAATTTTCCTAAATAGGATTTTTCCATGTATTTTAACAGGAAACCTAGACAGGAAAGCCTAGAAAAGTCAGTGTCCTCCTAACCATTCCCAAGCACTCCGAGTTTGTTCGCGATGCCCTTTTTGCTCTATGAGTTCATAGAGACCTAACCCTAACCCTAGTTTGTTGGCAATGTCCATTTTGCTCTATGAGTTCATGATGACCTAACCCTAACCCTAAGTAGAATTTTCCCAAATAGGATTTTCCTATGTATTTTACCAGGAAACATAGATAGGGTAGGGTAGAAAATTCAGTGTCCTCCAAACCATTCCCAAGCACTCCGAGTTTGTTCGCGATGTCCATTTACCTCTATGAGTTCATAGAGACCTAACCCTAACCCTAAGTGGAATTTTCCCAAATAGGATTTTCCCATGTATTTTACTAGGAAACATAGACAGGATAGCCTAGAAAGATCAGTGCTCTCCTAACATTTCCCAAGTATCCCCAGTTTTTGGGAATGTCCATTTGGCTCTCCGGGTTCATATTAACTAACCCTAACCCTAAG
>NW_015391211.1:20982-22318 GCF_001527695.2 Protobothrops mucrosquamatus
TAACCCTAAGTGGAATTTTCCCAAATAGTATTTTACCATGTATTTTACCAGGAAACATAGATAGGGTAGGGTAGAAAAGCTAGTGCCCTCCTAACCATTCCCAAGCACTCCGAGTTTGTTGGCAATGTCCATTTTGCTCTATGAGTTCATGATGACCTAACCCTAACCCTAAGTAGAATTTTCCCAAATAGGATTTTCCAATGTATTTTACCAGGAAACATAGATAGGGTAGGGTAGAAAATTCAGTGTCCTCCAAACCATTCCCAAGCACTCCGAGTTTGTTCGCGATGTCCATTTTCCTCTATGAGTTCATAGAGACCTAACCCTAACCCTAAGGGGAATATTCCCAAATAGGATTTTCCCATGTATTTTACTAGGAAACATAGACAGGATAGCCTAGAAAGATCAGTGCTCTCCTAACATTTCCCAAGTATCCCCAGTTTTGGGGAATGTCCATTTGGCTCTCCGGGTTCATACTAACTAACCCTAACCCTAAGTGGAATTTTCCCAAGTAGTATTTTACCATGTATTTTACCAGGAAACATAGATAGGGTAGGGTAGAAAAGCCAGTGCCCTCCTAACCATTCCCAAGCACTCCGAGTTTGTTGGCAATGTCCATTTTACTCTATGAGTTCATGATGACCTAACCCTAACCCTAACTAGAATTTTCCCAAATAGAATTTTCCAATGTATTTTACCAGGAAACATAGATAGGGTAGGGTAGAAAATTCAGTGTCCTCCTAACCATTCCCAAGCACTCCGAGTTTGTTCGCGATGTCCATTTTCCTCTATGAGTTCATAGAGACCTAACCCTAACCCTAAGTGGAAATTTCCCAAATAGGATTTTCCCATGTATTTTACTGGGAAACATAGACAGGATAGCCTAGAAAGATCAGTGCTCTCCTAACATTTCCCAAGTATCCCCAGTTTTTGGGAATGTCCACTTGGCTCTCAGGGTTCATACTAACTAACCCTAACCCTAAGTGGAATTTTCCCAAATAGTATTTTACCATGTATTTTACCAGGAAACATAGATAGGGTAGGGTAGAAAAGCCAGTGCCCTCCTAACCATTCCCAAGCACTCCGAGTTTGTTGGCAATGTCCATTTTGCTCTATGAGTTCATGATGACCTAACCTTAACCCTAAGTAGAATTTTCCCAAATAGGATTTTCCAATGTATTTTACCAGGAAACATAGATAGGGTAGGGTAGAAAATTCAGTGTCCTCCTAACCATTCCCAAGCACTCCGAGTTTGTTCGCGATGTCCATTTTCCTCTATGAGTTCATAGAGACCTAACCCTAACCCTAAGTGGAATTTTCCCAAATAGGATTTTCC
>NW_015391211.1:26498-27713 GCF_001527695.2 Protobothrops mucrosquamatus
CAGTTTTGGGAATGTCCATTTGGCTCTCCGGGTTCATACTAACTAACCCTAACCCTAAGTGGAATTTTCCCAAATAATATTTTCCCATCTATTTTACCAGGAAACATAGATAGGAAAGGGTAGAAAAGCCATTGCCCTCCTAACCATTCCCAAGCACTCCGGGTTTGTTGGCAATGTCTATTTTGCTCTATGAGTTCATGGTGACCTAACCCTAACCCTAAGTAGAATTTTCCCAAATAGGATTTTCCCATGTATTTTACCAGGAAACATAGATAGGACACCGTAGAAATGTCACTGCCCTCCTAACCATTACCAAGCATTCCGGGTTTGTTGCCGATGTCCATTTTGCTGTCCGATTTCATGATGACCTAACCCTAACCCTAAGTAGAATTTTCCCAAATAGGATTTTCCCATGTATTTTACTAGGAAACATAGACAGGATAGCCTAGAAAGATCAGTGCTCTCCTAACATTTCCCAAGTATCCCCAGTTTTTGGGAATGTCCATTTGGCTCTCCGGGTTCATACTAACTAACCCTAACCTTAAGTGACTATCCACTGACTATCCACTTAGGGTTAGAGTAAGGTCTCTATGAACTCATAGAGGAAAATGGACATCGCGAACAAACTCGGAGTTCTTGGGAATGGTTAGGAGGACACTGAGTTTTCTACCCTACCCTATCTATGTTTCCTGGTAAAATACATGGGAAAATGCTATTTGGGAAAATTCCACTAAGGGTTAGGGTTAGGTGTCTATGAACTCATAGAGCAAAATGGACATTGCCAACAAACTCGGAGTGCTTGGGAATGGCCTAAGGGTTATTTTAATTTGGTTCTAAAATTATTTTAAAAAAAAAAATAGATGGGAAAATATTATTTGGGAAAATTCCACTTAGGGTTAGGGTTAGGTTAGTATGAACCCGGAGAGCCAAATGGACATTACCCAAAAACTGGGGATACTTGGGAATCGTTAGGAGAGCACTGATCTTTCTAGGCTGTCCTGTCTATGCTTCCTAGCAAAATAAATGGGAAAATCCTATTTGGGAAAATTCCACTTAGGATTAGGGTTAGGTCACCATGAACTCAGAGAGCAAAATGGACATCGGCAACAAACCCGGAGTGCTTGGGAATGGTTAGGAGGGCACTGACATTTCTACCCTTCCTTATCTATGTTTCCTGGTATGTTTCCTAGTAAAATAAATGGGAAAATCCTATTT
>NW_015391211.1:28879-29998 GCF_001527695.2 Protobothrops mucrosquamatus
TAGATGGGAAAATATTATTTGGGAAAATTCCACTTAGGGTTAGGGTTAGGTTAGTATGAACCCGGAGAGCCAAATGGACATTACCAAAAAACTGGGGATACTTGGGAATCGTTAGGAGAGCACTGATCTTTCTAGGCTGTCCTGTCTATGTTTCCTAGTAAAATAAATGGGAAAATCCTATTTGGGAAAATTCCACTTAACGTTAGGGTTAGGTCTCTATGAACTCATAGAGGAAAATGGACATCGCGAACAAACTCGGAGTGCTTGGGAATGGTTAGGAGGACACTGAGTTTTCTACCCTACCCTATCTATGTTTCCTGGTAAAATACATGGGAAAATGCTATTTGGGAAAATTCCACTAAGGGTTAGGGTTAGGTCATCATGAAATCGGATAGCAAAATGGAGATCGGCAACAAACCCAGAGTGTTTGCGAATGGTTAGGAGGGCACTGACATTTCTACGGTGTCCTATCTATATTTCCTGGTAAAATACATGGGAAAATCCTATTTGGGAAAATTCTACTTAGGGTTAGGTTTAGGTCACCATGAACTCATAGAGCAAAATAGACATTGCTAACAAACCCGGAGTGCTTGAGAATGGTTAGGAGGGCAATGGCTTTTCTACCCTTCCCTATCTATGTTTCCTGGTAAAATAGATGGAAAAATCTTATTTAGGAAAATTCCACTTAGGGTTATGGTTAGGTCACCATGAACTCAGAGAGCAAAATGGACATCGGCAACAAACTCGGAGTGCTTGGTAATGGTTAGGAGGACACTGACTTTTCTAGGCTTTCCTATCTATGTTTCCTGTTAAAGTACATGGAAAAATCCTATTTAGGAAAATTCCACTTAGGGTTAGGGTTAGGTCACCATGAACTCAGAGAGCAAAATGGACATTGCCAACAAACCCGGAGTGCTTGTGAATGGTTAGGAGGGCAATGGCTTTTCTACCCTTCTTTATCTATGTTTCCTGGTAAAATAGATGGGAAAATATTATTTGGGAAAATTCCACTTAGGGTTAGGGTTAGGTTAGTATGAACCCGGAGAGCCAAATGGACATTACCAAAAAACTGGGGATACTTGGGAATCGTTAGGAGAGCACTGATCTTTCTAGGCTGTC
>NW_015391212.1:0-4977 GCF_001527695.2 Protobothrops mucrosquamatus
TAGGTTCTCTTACCAAATTTACTACTAGAGGTTGTCTCATAATTCCTTCATAATAGAAGGATAGAAGTGGAGTGCAAAAAGTATTCACACTTTTGAAAATTGGTGTTAGGGAAGATTTTTGAGAATACCTTGGGAGCCAAACAAGATAGATCACTGAACAAATCAACCCAGAATTCTCACTCGAGGCACGAATGACTATGTTCAAATGATCATATTTCAGACACATTATGTACAGACCCAGTACAGAAGGCTCAAATGCTGGGGAAAGATAGAAGGAAAAAGAAGAGGATGGTCTGCAACAGGATGGATGGACTCAATTAGGTGGCAAAAGATCCACTATTGGAATACCTGAATAGGGACAGCTTGTCATAGAGAACATTTATGTGGTCTCCAAGAGTCAATACTGACTTCCTAGGAGGAATTTTTTGACAAAACGATTAATCAGTGGAACAGCTTGCCTCCCAGAGTTGTGGATGCTCCATGCCTGGAAGGTTTTAAGAAAATATTGGCCAGCCATTTGTCTGGGATGGTATGTCTGGGATGGTATAAGGATTCCTGCCTTGGGCAGAGGATTGGACTAGAAGACTTCCAAGATCCCTTCCAGACCTATAATTCTATGATTCTGTGAAATGGACAAAAGTTAGGCTTGGTGTTCGTCATCAATAGTGTTAATTTTTATTTTTTTGTACTTTGTATTTTTGGGACTCGAGCAATCCTAAAATAAGATCCACCTTTCCCTCAGTTATGAGTTTTCAATATCAAGAAACTGTTTGATGAAAATTTTAGTAATAATTTCTTCTATCAAGCAGAAAATATACTAGTTGAGTGAAATTATACTTCTGTTTCATAAAATGGACCCTGGTGGCACAGTAATTAAAGTATTAGGACAATATTCATCTTGGCTACTTGAGAAAATATTGGCGTGATATAACTTCTTTAAAAATTGCTATAGATTTTAATCCCATCAGTTTATACTGTAGTTTCTGATATTCTTCTCATGATTTGATTTATTTTTACTTTTTCCACGAACAGCTGTCCAAAAGGCCTCATTTCAAGCTGGTGGTCAGATTTCTGATTTCAAAAGCTCAGTTACACTCTTAAGTGCTTCCCTTTCCAGTATTGAGTTAAAGTCAGAGGAAGAAATATGTATGTGTATCCCATTAACTTATTAACCTCATATCATTAGAGAGTTCTTGGTGAACATTCTCCATTTTTTCCTTCTGTATTCTTGAGCTAGAAGGAGACTCTTTGATTTCAGAGGCTACAATGAACTGTAACTCAGAGTTTCAGATAATGGGGATGTTAATTGTGATCTGGTTGATTTGACATGTTTTGTCCTTGGTAATTTATACAGATTCCTGCCAAGCAATTTATTCTTGTCTAAATACTTTTAAACCAATTGCTTAATAATCTATTCCAGAGTTTGCTGAATTTTGATATGAAGCTGACCAGTCTCTCTTAGGTGAACTATCCTCCCCCCCCCTTCTTTTTGAAGATAGGATCAACTTTTGTTCTTCTCTGGTTTTCTTGTACAGGCTGTGCCCATCCTCCATGATTTCAGACAGATAAAAAAAATGACTCTGAAGTAACATCTGTAAGCTTCTTACAAATTTTGGGATGTAATTGGTACAATCATGAAAAGTTCAGCCCTCTCATGGTAACCCAGTTCTCCCTAAGAATCTCTATATTAGCATGGGTTGCAAATCTCTCTTTGTGTCAATTGTTTTGCTTAGATTTGTTTGATCACTTACTCTCTTTGGGGGGAGAAAACTGAAAAAAAAACAACCCTGAAATCAGGAAGCTATGCCCCTCTCCCTGTCATCCATTACTATCTTCTCCAAACATTGAGATTCTCAATTGACAGCTATTTTGCATTATGCAATGATTTTCAATTTAAATTCCAGTTGTAGGATGGAATCATCAATATAATGCTACTTCTTGTGAACTAATGCTGCTCCCTGAGTCTTGTGAACTAATCCTTAAGAGGCGAGAGCGAAGGAGATAGGTGGCTAGCCCTGAGAAAAAAAATGATTGAAGGGTGTCATGCAGCAGAAGGTCAACACTTATTTACTCCCACCATCCCAGAACATAGAACATAATGGTCATCAGTGACAGGAAGAAAGATTTTGGGTGAATGTTAGAGAAAGCTTCCTAATAGCAACATGAGCTGTGTGGTGGAATCAATTGCTGAAATAAATGGAGGCTTCTCTTTTATGTATGCATTCAGCCACTTGTTTGAGAAGTTTTAATTTAGATTCCTGCACCAGGCCAGGGGGTTGGGCTCAAGGGATATAGACAGAACTTTTGAATGTATTTCATTCTGATTATTTTGAGTCCCCCCAAAAAATAATCAGATTGTTAAGTGGTGTTATTGGAGGAAGTCTGTTCTTAGAAAATAAGCCAATGTTTGGGCATTTTGGGATCATGTTGTGGCATATGTAATTTAGTTGCCTGTCTTAAATATGATGCCTGAAAGAAATGTTCACATTTCTGTGTTGCTTAGACCAGCAGTCTCACTAACTGAAGGAAGTAGATGGAAAGGGAAGTGCCTCAGACTAATGGGATATCCTACACTGATTAGCGATTCGCTAAATTATTCATGCCTTCTGCATAAAGGAATTGTTCCTTTGCCCGCTGATTCACTCAAGCCAGGGAGAAAGCACTTTAGTGGGGCAGTACGGATTATAAAGTTCTGTTCTTATTCAGCCTTGCTCAACAAGATAATCCCAGAAGTTGCTTTGATATACCAGAGTCCCTGTGTTGGCTGGGATTTGTAATCCACGTCTGAAAGCCTCAAGTATGGGGAAGACCTCTATAGTGTGATAGGATTGGGAATCGTAGACATCTAATTTCTGTTTCAAGTGGTTTATTGTTTCTCCTCCAACTTGCATTAATTTAGGAGTTGCCCATAACTACAAACATTCAGACTGGTTGATTTTTAAAAAAGATTAGTAAACATATTGGAACTTAGAATTTGGATAAGCGGATTGGAGCGGATTGTCAGATACATTTTCCTTAGGGTTTTCTTGTGACAGAATTTTTTGTATATGTTATTAGGCAGCAAACAGAATATTATGCAGAAATTTCATAAAAAGTAGAACAGTCTTGAAATACCTCATTCTGCACATCAAAAAAGCATTAAAGAATATTTAGGCATGCAGAATCAAGCATGATGTGTACAGCTGTTTATATTGGTGGATATAATTCAGTGGATATAAAAAGAATACACATCCCTTTTAAAATGCCAGGTTTTTGAGATATAAAAAAAACCAGACTAAGATAAAATCAATTTTTCACAAAAATACACCCAAAAAAATCAATTTTTCCACCTTTTACACCTAAGTTGTACAATTCAATTGAAAAACAATTTTTGGGGGAAATAACAATGAAAACATAATAATGTGGTTGCACAAAGATGCGCATCCTTAAACTAATACTTTGTTAAAGCATCTTTTGATTTTATGACAGCATTCAGTCTTTTGAGATAGGAGCTTATCACATCTTTCCTTGGGAAACTTTGCCTACTCTTCCTTCCAAAAATAAGAAGGGCATCTCCTGTGCAAAGCCGTCTTCAGGTCACCCCACAGATTTTCAATAGGATTCAGGTCTCAGGTCTCTACAGTAGCTGGGCCATTCCAAAACATTGATCTTCTGGTGAAGCCATCGTTTTGTTGATTTGAGGTATGCTTTGGGTCATTATGTCGAAAGATTAAATTCCTATTCATCTTCATCTTTTTAGCAGAGGCCTGAATGTTTTGTGCCAAAAATGGCTGATATTTGGAACTGTTCATAATTCCCTCCATTTTGACTAAAGTCCCTCTTCCAGCTAAAGAAAAGCAGCCCCAGGGCATAATGCTGCCACCACCATGCTTCACTGTGGGTATGGTACACTTTTGGTGATGTACAGTGTTGCTTTTGCACCAAACATACTTTTGGAATCAAACTTGATCTCATGAAACCATTGATATAGGCTTTTGCAAACTGTAGCTGGGTTCAAACATTTTTTTCTTTGTGAGAAAAGGCTTCCATCTTACCACCCTACCCCACTGCCCAGACATATAAAGAATATTCTAGATTGTTATCACATGTAGCACACAACCAGTACTTGCCAGATATTCTTGCAGCTCCTTTAATGTTGCTGTGGACCTCTTGGCAGCCTCTCAGACCAGTTGTCTTCTTTTTGTCAATTTTGAAAGGACATCCAGTTCTTGGTACTATTGTGCCATATTTGCTGCACTTTTTCATAACTGTGTTCACTGTGTTCCATGGTATATAAAATGCCTTGGAAATTTCTTTGCACTCTTCTCCTGACTGATACCTTCCAACAATGAGATCCCTTTGACACTCTGTAAGCTTTTTGCAGTCCATGGCTTTTGCTATAAGAGGCAACTGAGTAAATGTCAGAAAAATCCTACTAGAACAGATGAACTTTATATTCACAGCTTCTGGAGGCAGGTTGTTCCACTGATTAATTGTTCTAACTGTCAGGAAGTTTCTCCTTAGTTCTAGGTTGCTTCTCTCTTTGATTAGTTTCCATCAATTGATTCTTGCCCTGCCTTCAGGTGCTTTGGAGCAGGGCTTTTCAACCAGTGGTACGGGTACCACCTGTGGTACATTGGCACCTGGCAGGTGGTACGCGACCATCCTAGAAAAGTGGTAGCGGGGGAGGGGAATGAGCTGAACCGGTGGCAGCACCGCACAAGCCTGAGCGAGAGACGGCTGGAGCTGCAGGGCTGTCAGGGCTCAGCGGAAGCGCCAGGATCAGCACTTCTTCGGGACTGTCAGGGCTCAGCGGAAGCGCCAGGATCAGCGCCAGGCTCCAGCTGGAGCTCGGCACTGATCCTGGTGCTTCTGCTGAGCCCAGAAGAAGCGCCGATCAGCTGGAATGTTGCAGCATCTCCAGGGTCTTGTGATTTACATTCAGATGCTTGGCAACTGATTCATATTTATGACGGTCACAGTGTCCCAGGGTCATGT
>NW_015391212.1:5191-13225 GCF_001527695.2 Protobothrops mucrosquamatus
TGTCATCAAGTTTTTGACACCTTGCTAGGTGACTGGTGGTACTCGGATATTGCCATATCCTAAAAATGGTACAATGGGTGAAAAGGTTGAAAAGCCCTGCTTTGGAGAACAACCTGACTCCCTCTTCTTTGTGGCAGCCCCTGAGATATTGGAACACTGCTATCATGTCCCTCCTCGTCCTTCTCTTCAACAGTTCTTTGTATGTTTTAGCCTCCAGTCCCCTAATCATCTTTGTTGCTCTTCTCTTTACTCTTTCTAGAGTCTCAGCATCTTTTTTACATCGTGGTGACCAAAACTGGATGCAGTATTCCAAGTGTGGCCTTACCAAGGCATTGTAAAGTGGTATTAACATTTCACGTGATCTTGATTCTATCCCTCTGTTAATGCAGCCCAGCACTGTGTTGGCCTTTTTGGCAGCTGCAGCATACTGCTGGCTCATATTTAAATGATTGTCCACTAGGACTCCAAGATCCCTCTCACAGTACTACTATATGGGTTTGATCAGAGTTAGTTTAATTGATGGCAGGTGTATACAGTACTGACTACTATTTAACATCACTTTGAAAGTAATTGGTTATTTCTGAGCAAAGCCATATCCTTACTTATAAGAAGGTGTGAACTTATGAAGTTTATGATTATTCTAGTTTTGTCTTGTTATTTACTCCCTAAAAGATTTCAGTTTGATTTTCAGTTGGATTGTATAGCTTATATGTTATATTAAATATGAAAAAAATTCTGAAGTGATTTATCTTGGTCTGGGTTTTTTTAATATCTCCAAAAATTGGCATACGCAGAAATATGTAGATTTTATATATCCACTGTATTATGTATGTGTACATACAAATACATTTGCCTGAGACCTTTAGACCAGAATGAGTAAAGTCCGCATTTTAGGAGTACTGGTGTATTTTTTTTTTACTATTTATTTGGTGTTAATATGTGTTGGCTTAGTGTGTGTGTTGATTTTTTCTCCTTTTTTATATATGCTACTCAGAGTCATATTGTCTGAGTTGGCAATCATACAAATGCTATAAAAAAATAAGTATCCCTAAAATATTGATAAAAGTTCATTGATGTATGATAACAGGCTACTATAGCCACCTCATCAAGATTTGTGTTTAAAATATGCTTATCATGGTAACTGCTCTGTTTATATTGGATCTCTGATGTGCTAAATAATTCTTAAAGAATGTGCAGTGCAGTTCCTTCAATATTTTCTGAAGAGCAAACCCTTGAATTCTGTGTTACTTAGTTCTCAGTAAAGTGTACAAGCATAGAATTTATGGCTAAGTGCTGGAAGACAATTGTAGCAATGTCTGGCTGAGTGTCCATGCAAAATAATTGTTGCTGTAGTTTTCACAGATGGAGAGCATTCTGAAGAAAATGTTGAAAGCACTCACCAGTCTGTTTTTAAAAGTACCTATACTTTGCTAATTCAAGGATAGGCGCCCTAGCATCTTCTGCTTGTTTTGTAATACAAATCTCATAATCCTCCACCATTGCCATAACAATGTTTCTTATTTTCTCAATTATCAGGAGTGACAAGATTGACAAACTCTGCTCCGGATGCATTAGGTAGCAATTGAGGAAGTTCATCTGAATGTACATGCCAGAAGACCAGTGTAGTGTGAGTTTTGTTAGATGTGAATTCAGATGCGTATTAACTTTATATCTGCACTTCAGTATACACTCAATAAGTGCATAGAAGCCCTACTATATGCATAGATCTTTTTAGATGATTCTCTATATACGAGAGTGATTAAATATGTTTAAATATATAGATTCATTTTTATTTTGCATTGTTCTATTTCCACAATATGTTGAATTTTGGGGCATGTAGCTCTGGTATCTTTTCCTGGAATTACTTGGCTATTTTGCTTCCCATGCTTTTCATTATCTACATGAATTTACTGCTTTGATGTCTATATGACACCTGTCATGAACCGGATTAGGTCAATTGAAGTCCCTGGAGAAAATGCTGGGGGTTCTCTGAATGAAGTGATTGTGTCCATTGTTCTGGATACATCTGTCAGTGAAGGTCCAAATAACATTTATGGTATAAACTATTACTATAGTATGTGAATTGTGCCTGTCCCTTGAGAGAAATTGCTTGTCCACAGTTTTGCATGCTATGATTAAAGTGAATTGTGATTGGCTGCCTTTGACGACTTCTTGGAAACTGTACTTAAGCCAGAAAACAGCTCCTAAGCTCCTAATGGGGAGAGGTAAAAAGGAGCACATATTGCTAGTATTAAAACAGCTGATTATGAATCCATTTCTGTGGATTGGTGTTACATTCTTTTTTTAAAGCCAAAATGACTTGGGATACATAAATCTGCCAGAACATTTAGCGTCTCAGCAGAGTTTTTTTCCCCCCTTTCAGCTTCTGAAAGTGGGTGATAACTGATGAGAGAGGAATCTTCAGTTTTGTATCACATATATGGAATTGGACCTCCTCAGGGTAAATATACCTGCTGAGTTTTCATAATCAGTTTGGATCCTGTTAAATGTCATCATAAGGTTAGTACTCTGTATACTTACATTGGCTTTCCTGCATTAGTAACAAAATATCTTGAGAGAAATAGTTTTATTTGGTACAGCAGCACAGACTAACTAAGAATGAACTCTGCACATGGACATGTGGTTAATCCCATTTCTGAATCTAAAATGGCTGCCAGAAAATGTTACATCTCATGTGATCTTTAGCAGTGAATGGAGTCCTATCTTTTACAAAAATGTCTGCCCAGGGCAACATTTATATCCCTTCCCCTTTTAGCAAGTTACAAACATAACAACAAGAACTTTTAAAAAAAAACAACCTGTCTTTTCACAGGTTTTTGAGGATACTTTGATTCATCTGATGGGTATTTTCTGGTAAAAAGTAGAGAAGATAGCCCTGTATTAGGTTCCACACATGCTCGGTGATGAATCCTGAGAAGGTTAAGTTTTCATTCTTTTAGAACTGATAAAAAGGAATTATCCACATGAATGATCAGCAACATCTGCATTTTAAATTAAAGAACTTGTGTGACAAATAGTTCTTAGGAGACTAGTAGTGTTGTGATTCCTGAAATTCCTCTACATTATTTTCCACCAGGGTAGAATATTTTGTGTTGGATAATCATGGTTTTACATTTGTTGCTTCTGAGCCTTATCTGCAGTATGGTCCAAAGAGAGTTCAACTAAATTTAGTTGGCTATAGGTTTGTCATTTTAGGAAGAACCTAGCTGCTAGTAGGCACACAGTAAATCTGGAGCCAATAAATCAGACATGTCAAATTCACGATGTCACGTGACATCACGCAACATATCGAGACTGTTTTGCCATTGCTGGCAATGGGGTGGGCATGGCTTCCGCGTGATGCATCCGGCCCATGGGCCAGCAGTTTAACACCCCTGCAATAAAGGATAATATTTGTAGCTCAGGGTTGAAATGAGGGGTCTTTGATATATATAATTTCCATACAGCCTAGATTTATCTTTTAAGTAGGTGAGATGATTACGATAGGAGCTGCCTAATTACTATGTTTGATATATGGCACAATGCCATACTATTCCATTCTTTATGGTTCCTTTTCTGTTAATTTCTTGAGGGAATAAGAGAAAGGATATGGTTTGTGAAAAATGCCTTTGACATCAGCATGAATCTTATAGTAACTTTGAACTCTTCTATACTGCCTTATTTAAAAGAAAGTTGATATTCATCAAGGATTTGTTCCAATTTTTCCAACAATAAGAAAAATAGCTTGCTTGACTATAAATATCTTAGCCAATTTAACTTGATTTGATGAGATTAATTTCCTCCTTAAAAAATAGGCCTGTCACTCTGGAAAGCGCTAATAGTAAGGATTCATTTCTATAAGAGACTATTGTCTGGATTTCACCCAGTACAGGAATATTCTGTCTTGTCTATGAAATGAGCTCTGATTGTCTGCTTGGGCAATCTGAAATAAGTGAAACAAATGCACCAATGTCTAGATCAGTGGTAGCGAACTTATGGCACGTGTGCCAGAGGCAGCACTCAGAGCCCTCTCTGTGGGCACACGCGCCATGCCCCGGAGATGGCAACTGTCCCTCTTCAACCAGCCGCCCACTAACTCGCCGAGGTCCCACATGGCCGGATGCATCCCAGCACCCATGCGCTTGCTGGCCTCTGTGCAGGGGCCACAGGACGAGCCTCTTGCCCACTGCCCCATTGCCAGAGACCCCCGGGATTTCTCCCATCCCTGCCCGGCCCCCACAGGTGTCCCTCCCCATGAGCAACATAGAGGCGATCATGCCCACCTTGGCCACACCCACCCAATCTGCCATGACCACCACAGCCACGCCCACCCAGTGGGCCACGCCCACCTGGCACCCGGCGATAAATAAGTGGGTTTTGGGTTGCAGTTTGGGCAGGTCTCTAAAAGGTTCGCCATCACTGGTCTAGATGCTTGAGTTCCCATAAATATCCAGGCTATTGGACATGCTATCCGGAAATAACCCCAAATAAACTGAATCTTGCAATGAAGAATACTTTGGATATGTGGGAAACAAGAGGAGAATCAAGGAATGATGGTGTCAGACAACAGGGAGAAGACTAAATAGCTTAATTCCTATTTTGTATTTATCTTTTAATGAAAGGAAATATGGTCCAACCCATCAAAAACTGCAGCATGGCAGGCAAAAGAGAGATGCAGATCAAATAAGTGAGAAAATATCTAATTGCTTTGAACGAATACAAGACTGCAGTCAGTTGGATTATATTCTAAAATAACTGACAGATATAACTAATCTTTGAGAACTTCTGGGGAAGCACCAGAAGATTGGAAAAGTGCTAATGTTATGTTTTAAAAAAAGAAAAAAAATGATCCAGGGAACTACAGATTAATCCAGTTGACATAAATACCTGGAAAAATCTTACAAAAGACAAGCAAGCTGGGGGTTTGCAAGCACTTACAAAGAAACAAGGTAATACTAGAAACCAGCATGCTTTTATTAAGGAATAGATCATACTTAACAAATCTTACTGGGTTTTTTTTACTAGATGACTAGATTAGTAGATGAAGATAATCCAGTGTACTTAGGCTTTGGTAAAGCAATTGGTAAAACCATAACCCACTTTGTGATGACATAGAATAAGCACATGCTCACAGTTGCATGGTAAGCTATTGCTAGTTGGTATGGTATGTGGAATTTAGAGTTCTTGTGTAGGGTTTAATTTTTGTAGTGCTTAGTTTTATTTTGCAGGCAGGTCATACAAAGTTGGTGTAAATGCTTTACACACAAATGTTACCATTGTGGAGATAAGAGTATAAAATCTGCTAATACAATGAGAAGTTGATTTGTTGAACTTTGATATGTCCATATATTCCCATTTTCCTATATTTTATTCATGTTGAACTTAAGAATACATTTAAAAATGGAAAAGTTCAATGGAGGTCTAGCATGATTTCTTGGCGTTTGCTGTGTTGCAGTATTCATGTAGTTAAAATGCACCAGCTGCTGTCTGCTGTAATCTGTTAGTCTTACAATCTACAGGTTTTATTTAAAGAAACTGACATTTTTCTCTGCTGGTAGAGTGTTCTAATAAAAGTTTTTACTCTAAAGAGTTTCGCATAGCTGTGTGCCAATTTTTCCTATAAGAATTCATTTTATTTTATTTTTTAAAAAAATGTTTAAAATAATTTTCTCAACCATTCTTTCCTGCAGTTTGAATTTTAAATAGCCATCATTACAGATTACCACTCTAGCTACTCTTTTAGCCATTGCAAAGTATGCTCTTTGTTTCAAGTCCAGCCCTAATGTGATAGTAGGAAATATATTTGAAGAGACATACCTGGGTTTTATGACCTTCAGCTAAAGGGTTTCTCAGAAGATTCATAAGGAATCTTCAGAGGGAAATCTGGATTATTTTCTATTCTGTATTTTCCCAGCCAATGTCGTTGTCAAAGCAAGAACATCCAATGTTAGCAATGATCCTGACAGTCGTCACTGTTTTTTAATTCACAAAATGAACCCCAGCTTAAGGAAGAGAGAAGGCAAGGGAAGGAAGAAATTCAAGCATCAGAAGGTACATAGTATCCTAGACAGTTCTTCCGAAAAGGAAGATGGGAGAAGCAATATTCTTCATTTTAAAGGACCATATTTCTTTAGAATTGATAATTTGGAAACTCTCCATCTGTTAAAATCAGGATGAAGCTACAATTGATGAACTCAGAGTCCAAATTAAGTACTACTAGGCAAGAACTTTTTTCTTAGGCAGCAGATTTCAGGAAAAAGTCAGAATTGGCTTGAAATTAGCATCAGAGCTATATTGCCCACCCTGTTACGGTGTAAAAAAGATGTTGAGACTCTAGAAAGAGTACAGACAAGAGCAACAAAGATGATTAGGGGACTGGAGGCTAAAGCATATAAGGAATGGTTGCTGGAATTGGGTATGTCTAGTTTAACGAAGAGAAGGATGAAGGGGGACATGATAGCAGTATTCCAATATCTCAGGGGCTGCCACAAAGAAGAGGGAGTCAAGCTATTCTCCAAGGCGCCTGAGGGCACGACAAGAAGCAACGGATGGAAACTAATCAAGGAGAGAAGCAACCTAGAACTAAGGAGAAACTTCCTGACAGTTAGAACAATTAATCAGTGGAACAACCTGCCTCCAGAAGCGGTGAATGCTCCAACACTGGAAGTTTTTAAGAAGAGACTGGACAGCCATTTGTCTGAAATGGTATAGGGTTTCCTGTCTGAGCAGGAGGTTGGACTAGATGACCTCCAAGGTCCCTTCCAACTGTATTATTATTATTATTATTATTATTATTATTATTATTATTATTATTATTATTATTATTATTATTATTATAGACATTGACTTCAGTTGTCTTTAAAGATATTTGTATTATGTTAATAAGGTAAAACCTTAGCCAGCAAGATTCTCTGAACTCTGCCCCACCCTGTGTTTGTTTTCTTTATTCAGCAGAAAAGAACATTGTCAAAAAAAATTCTTTTTTTATAATTTTGTAAATATTTTCATGTATTTAGCATGTGATGGTTTCCATTATTTACTTGGTTTTTTTTGTTTATTATTGGATTGGTGCTTGAGACAAGCTTTAGAAGACTTGTTGCAGAAAGGAACGTTTTGCAATTAAGTTAAGCAACATTAGTAATAATATCAAAAGAGTAGGCTGGATTAGTTGAGTGTCACAAATATTTTCATAAAACTGTCACCCTTGATTGGACATTTGGCCACTCCTGCCTTTCTGCTGTAGATTCTGCGGAGGGAAGTTCATCTTCAATTTGTCTCCAAGGAATATTGCCAATGAAATATCTTACTTTGTCGACTACCTGACAACAATACAGTCTCCTCTACTGAAAGAATAATCATTCACCACTGAAACCACTTACCTGTAAATGTGGGTTAGTCCTGCTCTTTAATGGTTTACATCAAGACAGTGCCAATACACATTGAGTAAGACAATTTGGAAAGTGTACCCTTTCCAAGAAATGCTTATGAAACAATCCACTGGTGAAACTAAAAAAAGATGAGGTTGTTTGAAAAATTGTAGCCAGTTCTTTAGTCCAGGGCTTTTCAACCAGTGGTACGGGTACCACCTGTGGTACATTGGCACCTGGCAGGTGGTACGCGACCATCCTAAAAAAGTGGTAGCGGGGGAGGGGAATGAGCTGAACCAATGGCAGCACTGCACAAGCCTGAGTGAGAGATGGCTGGAGCTGCAAGGCTGTCAGGGCTCAGCAGAAGCGCCAGGATCAGTGCCGCTTTCCAGCTGATCGGCGCTTCAGGGCTGTCAGGGCTCAGTGGAAGCACCAGGATCAGCGCCAGGGTCCAGCTGGAACTCGGCGCTGATCCTGGTACTTCTGCTGAGCCCAGAAGAAGCGCCGATCAGCTGGAATGTTGCAGCATCTCCAGGGTCTTGTGATTTACATTCAGATGCTTGGCAACTGATTCATATTTATGACGGTCACAGTGTCCCAGGGTCATGTGAAGTGACCAAAACCTGCTGCAACCACCCAGCAGACGGGGGGAATAAAAACCAAACAC
>NW_015391212.1:13403-24240 GCF_001527695.2 Protobothrops mucrosquamatus
TTAGACACTTTGAGGATATTTCCTAAGTTCTAATCTGCATGCTTTCTTACAACTCTTACTAAAAAATAACAGTTTTTAGAATTATTTCAGCTATATGCCAAGGACTTTTTCATATTTAAGAATTTATTTGCTGATGTAAAATAATAAAAAAGGTAAATAAGACAGTTTATAAACTGTTACAAGCAAGAGAAATCTATTTCGGTATAGAATTTTTTAGTGGAGAAATCTTTCAGCAACCCCTTTCAGAAGCTCTAATACTCTGCAGCTTTGTGGAGCAGTTGAAAGGATGCTTCATGCTTTTGTGAAAGTCCTTGAAAATGTTTTTACTGCCCTGATTTCCAGCAGGGATCGGCACTTAGTAATTGCTCCTGTATAAGGAATTTCACTATAACAATTTAGAATGTGTATAGAATGTGTTACAGTATAAGCCTGCATATTGTTTTGGATTTATTTAGCCTTTTCAGATAAGTCCAAACATATCCTTGCTGCTCTTTCTCTTGTAAAATTCTGCCTGGTTTATAAAAGTATTATTGAAAAAGCAGCAGAGCCTTGGGGAAAGCCACTAATATAGCATGGGATGATGGAATTGAAGTACTATAGGATTTTTAACCTTTTATCGTTTGCAACCAGCTTCCAGAATATATGGGGTTCCATTCTGTAAGCCAGTGGTGGCGAACCTATGGCACGGGTGCCAGAGGCGGCACTCAGAGCCCTCTCTGTGGGCATGCGCGCCATCGCCCCAGTCCTATGCCTTCAGCTGGGTTTTATAAAACCTTTTCACTTTAGGCCTCCGCCACCGTATACAAAAAAAAAGTTTCAATCAATCAGTCAATTTCAACTTCTCGCGGGGAAAAAAAAGATCTTGCAACGTTGGAATTGATTGATTGAACTTTTTAGTCCCACCAGGTCTGCTGTTACCACCGCAGCCAATGGGCCACGCCCACCCAATGGGCCACACCCACCCAGCACCCGACAATGCATAAGTGGGTTTTGGGTTGCAGTTTGGGCACTCGGTCTCTAAAAGGTTCGCCATCACTGCTGTAAGCTGAGGTTTCCATGCAATGCATATATGATACAAAAATTACAGTCCCCTCAGGGTAGAACCAGTCCTTCCTCTCAGATCTTTCGGTTCTGAGATAACCACACCTATGGGTAGCCTTGCTTCCTCCCTCATCCCCTTCATTATAAACTGATTTATTCCTCCACGCCAGCCTTCTGGGAGATCAGCAGAGGATGGAAGTGAGATCTGTCTAACTAGAGAAAGGAAACCAAACAGAAAAGTTGGGAGTCTGTACCTCAGCCCAGCTAAGTGCGAAAAGGCAACCAGTCAAGATTGAATTTTTTTTTAATAAAAAAATCAATTTTATGAAAGATACCAAGATATGTTTCCCCTCACACAACAGACATTTTAAATACAAAATAACCTCCTAACACAATTCTAAGTAATATTTCACTTTGCCTGAGGTCACCCGTCCAAAGACACACCCTGTCACAAGCTTGATGATACCCATTTTCTTTTCCTTTTAGGATTCACAAGTAAGGTGACTCCCTTGAGGTACATCTGACTGGCGTGTTCTTCAAAGGGCCAGCTGCACTCCGTTACAGTGTCCCTCCTATGTACTCTGATGTACATATTAGTTGATTTTTTTATTTATTTATTGTATGTGAAGCCTATTAATGCAGGTTCTAGATAACTAACAATATACATACACATAGAGACACACCAGAAAACCCCAAATATGTATAAATGTTTTAAAAATCAAAGACATTAACAACAACAAATATAAATACCAAGGAGCCATGAAGGCCCTTAAATCTGACAATAGGCATTTTGAATCACATTCAGAAGTTGACTGATAATCAGCGCAGTTTCCACCAAATTTATCGCTGCTTAGGTTGCTGCATTTTGTACCAACTATGCCTTCCAGATATTGTTCAAGGGCACCTCCAGGTAGTCCTTGAAGTAGTCCACAGAAGTGATCGGGGAATGAGTGACTCTGAGAAGTGATCCCTGGTCTAGGAAAGTTGCAATTGGCACGCAAGGTGCAGAGTCCTTGGTGCTCTCTGAGTGTTTTTTTATGATGCACCAGGTCGGCCCAAATATGGGAAGAAGAAATCTTTAATCTTTGTTAGCAATCCAAATTTAACACATATATATATAGTTTTAAAGTACCTGTATTTCCCATATATGTTCATTGATAATCCCACTGTGGATAAGCCATTATTCAAGTTTGTAATCAAAATATCGTGAAAAATGTGCCATCTACAGATAAGCAATTTTTGAAAATTTGAAATATACCAAAATTTTAAGGGTTGCTTTATATGCTGATAGTGCATTTTTCATGGTATTTTGGTTAAAAATTCCAAAGATGGCTTATCTGCAGATGGGCTTATCCACAAATAGTTAATAGAAACATGGGAACAAGAATCTAAATAGTGCAAAATAGGAAGCTAGTAAAATTCCAGATCAATCAAGCTTGTTCCAGATTAGCTTGATATCTCTGACAGTACATTCATTAAAAATTGTGATATATGATACCATTTGTTTGCAATCTTGTTAATATGTTAGTCACTCTCAATCATATTTCACATCAGTAAAGAAAATTGTATTGCCAGGTATAGTGGTTTTCTCATAAGGTTTTATTTAGATTTCCCCTTGTCTCAAAGAAATAAACTGCAATACTCATAAATCGGCACTGTGAAATTCAGAAGAAATTACATTTCAGTATACAAATATAGCACTCGTGATATTTCCATGCTGGAGAACTAGGTGTCATATCTATCCCCCCACTTCTCCATCATGTGTCAACTGCTAAGAGGGTAATGTAGCTGTAATGAATGATGTTCCTTACATGTTGGGTTCTGATGATCTAGAACAGGGGTGTCAAACTGCCAGCCCGCGGGCCGGACGTGTAATCCGGAAGCCGCACCCACCCCATTGCCGACAATGGCAAAACCGTCCCGATATGTTGTGCGACGTTACATGACATCGCGAGTTTGACATGTCTGATCTAGAACAATTCCATCCCCTGAGCCAGAGTGTTGAAATCACCTGGCATTAGCATCCTTGTTTTTCAGTTACAAATCCAGAGGTGGGATCAAGAAGCTCAGACAAGGATACATTTACATAAGCTGGGAAGATGATGTAACAGCAGCATCCCTAACTTGTCCCTCACTGTAGAGAACCATGGATATGGCCTTGAAAGAAACATTTGGAAACCATTGAAGAAACAAGGGCAGAAGCATTAGCTCTAGGAAAAGAGATAATGTTAAGGGACTCGGGCTGACTCAATGAAATATGAGGGAGGGAAAGTAAAACACATCCAGAATTGCAAGATTCTGCCACTATAGCCTAACTCAATAATATATGGTTATATATATGGTTATAGTTGGTTTCTTGATCTGGTCTACTTCATTGGGCTGGCACATGTAGAGTCTCATACTTTCTCGGCCGTGTTTTTCAGTAGTTTGCCATTGCCTCCTTCCTACAGCTAAGAAAAAGTGACTGGCTTAAAGTCATCCCTCTGGCTTTTTGTCCAAGGTGGGACTAGAATTCATGGTCTACTGTTTCTAGCCTGGTGCCTTAACCACTACAGCAAACTGGCTCTGTCTCATATATTTCTGTAGATCTGGTATGTGCAAATGCCGCATAGTATTGGTTTAAATTATTAATTGGTCATATATTTTAAAATGAAATTATTGTTAAATAAAACTTTGTGGCCATGTGGCCACCTTCTTTTCTGTACAGAGCTCTGTGAAGGTGAATAACCGAACAAGATATTCTTATTCTCTCTCATTTACAGAATATTTATATATTTACATGTTTAAGCATGCTATACGCTGCACTATAAATAATTGCTTGAGGCTTTTATGCAAAGTCTTCGCAGGTTAATAAAATGATTTAAAACAGCTGTAGTCAAAGGCCAAGAATTATTTGTGCATGGTAATTGTTTTCTTATTTGCAAGAAAGCTTTGTGCACGTGTGGTTAAAAAAAAAGCTCTCTTCCAATATTTTGCTCTATATGCTTGTGCTCATCTTTGCTTACACAAAAGAAAGAAGGAAAAAATACTATAGTGATTTAAAATTTGAAGTCACACTATCTAGAAATTAAAATAAGATATTAAAATTGGGAAATAATGCAGCAAAAAATTGTATAAAATGTGTTGCGGATAATCCTTGATTTATGATAACAATTGGGACTGGAAATCCTAAGTTATAAGTCCCTGAGTTCCTGAGATATGACAGCAGTTGGGACTGGAACCACCAGGGCTTTTTTTCTCGGAGAAAAGGTGGCGGAACTCAAACCTGGCCACGCCCTCATCAAACCCTAGGACCGCCCCTTTAGAGAACAGGAATGCAAGTAAAATTTGGGAGGGGCTATTTCCGGTGTGGGAGGGGCTATTTCCGGTGCGGCCGGCCCGGAAAAAGGTGCCGGAACGCGGTTCCGCCGCGTTCCGGCTGAAAAAAAGCCCTGGGAACCACTAAGCAATGTGATTGTAAATATTGATATCATGTTATTTTATCGCTTAATGACAGCAGTTCTGGCACTCTCCATTGTCATCATTAATCGAATATCACTAGTCATTAGCCAAGGGTCCATCCCAATCTGAGCCATTCCCAATTTGGTCCCTCCTTTTTTTCTTCCAAGGTAAGGGACTACCTTCCCTTCAACTCCTTCCAACCACCTGTTCCCTCCCATCTCTGGCCTTTTGTCCATCCTTCATCCTGCCTTATGGGGTGGCAAGCAGCCCCAGAACCAGAGCTTCGTGGCATGCCATGACTGAGGGTCTTCTAAAAACCTCTGAGCTGCAGCACAGTCACTCCAGGAGCCACTCCCAGCCCTGCCCCAATGGGATGAAGCCAGGGTCACAACTCCTGGAAGCCACAGTTGACCTGGCTCAGTGGTACATCATGAAGCCTCAGCTACCCTGGAAGCTTCCAGCCTATCCTGGTCCAGCACAGCAGCACAGCTGGAGCTGCCTTTGTCATCCTGCACTGAGGGGGGGCTGCCATCCTATGCTGCACTGCACCAAGCTGACCTTTGCTATCTTGTTCCCACTGCTAATGAGACATGCCCAGCCTTGACCCTTGATGAGGCAGCTGCTGACTACACAAGGCCTTCTCCCCTAGGTCTCTTGAGGAAACTGCCAGGCGTGGCCTCAGGAAGAAGGCCTCACACCATCAGCTGCTGCTTTGAGAAGTGCCAGGTTCTCATTAACAGCAGAAGCAAGAAGATGACAAAAGTCACCTAGGGGCAGTGGTGTGCAGGCCAGTGGGGGTCAAATGGCAGAAATGGGGATAGGCATATGAGAAAGTTGAAGCTCCCCCGTAGTTGTAACTGAGGGGAGGCTGCCGAGTGTCTAAATTTTGACCACATGACCACATAAATGCTGCAATGGCTATAACTTTGGGGACCAGACATAATTACCATTTGTTTAACATCGCCGTAACTTTGAAAAGTGCCTAAACAAATAATCGTAATTCAAGGACTACCTGTACTAGCAAAGGTCAATATTAATTTCCAGGAAGAATTATATTACATGATTTAGTAACAATTTACCTTCTCTCCACGAGACTGTATGCTCTGCTGCCCCCTAATTTGCTCTTTGCAACCATTACATTCAATCAGCATTTAATTTATAAAACAAAAAGAGTCCAGATATGTTTAGAATATAAATTATATATTTTAGGCCTAGGAAATGTGGTGCCACTGGATGCACCTTGCCTGCAGACAACTTCTTTGGTGTCTGCCGGGTTTTCTATTCCATTTTAAATTCTTAAAAAGGATTACCATTTATTTTTTTTAAGAATTAATAGAATGTGGCATTTTACAGTCCAAAGCACTAGTCTCTAGGCTCATCCTATTTACAAAAATGCCTTTGGAGTCCAAATAAGCACTAGAGGAATTCATTAAAAATGTATTTATAAGATGGTAAATGCTGTGTTTCTAAATGCATCTACCTCTGTAGAGGATAAAAAAAGAAAATTAAGCTTAGGTAGTAGAGAGTATCCTAGAATTTGGCTAGGGGCTGGGAAGCATGTTTACAGATGTCCTGCAAATAGCCTATCCAACCATTGTTGCCATTTTGTGAGAGCACTCACAAAGTAAAATTTTTCTGTTCAAAGATTTGGTGAGTGAAGAACTAAGCCATGACATTCTAAAATTAGTATTTTCTGGTATAATATCACTACAGGTATTTCTTGTTTTTGTTTACTAATTATTCAGTTATGACAGTGATGGAAAAGTATTTTTGTGATCAGTCCTCACAAGTACGACTTTCATGGGTCTGTAAAGGAAACAAACTGAAGCAAGATCCTAAGCACAGTCCCAATTTCATTTAGTGATCGTTGTGCTTGACCATTGAGTTACCAGTCCCAATTATGGTAGCTAAACATGCCTATAATGAAACTATTTCTGGAACATGATAAGGAGGGAAAAGTAATTTAAAATTTAATTCAGTGCTGTATAAGCACCATTGTATCTTATTATTCATCAGATAAAAATAATGAGTTTAATATTGATCCAATAAAGTAAATTTTAATTTAACATTTTACTGATTCATCAAATTTTCTTAGCCATTTTTTTATTAGCATTAAGTGATCTGAATTAATTGTTAATCATTGGGCTTCTGGAGAATAAAAAAAATAGTTTTTCATCCTCAAAGGTTATCATTTAAGTACTGTTAAATAAAGTAATGAAAAAAGAAACATTTAGTTAAAAATCTAATATTTTTTCTAATTATTAAAAAATGAATGGCCATAATAATCCAAAAATTAATATTACACCGAATCAGCAAATACATTTGATATCAGTGCATAAAAGGCATTGCAATTTACCTATGTTTTCTGTGATGCGTGTGCCTGGATATATCATGTTCAGTGAACAGCATGATTTGAAGATAAAATTAATTAAATTAAAATATACTTTAATTTAGACGGATAAATTTTATTTAATTGTGAAGGATATATAAAAATGCATTAATCTGAATCAGTTTTCTCCAATCCTGTGAACTATTTTAAATAGGAATATTTCTGAAGGAAAAGATCCTACTTGATAAGTAGCTCTAGAGCAGCTAGAATTTGAATATTGATACAACTTATCTGTGAATCCTCTCCTTTATTCTGACACTGTTGGAAAAAATATAGTGTGCCACCAATGTAGCCCTGCGTTAATTTTCACTCAGCCTTAAATAAGATAAAAATGTTCTAGAAAGAAAAATGGTGGTGGTAGTGGGAGAAAATGTGGGTTATCTCATAAAGTTCTCTCTTCTGTCTTTCAAGTCAGAATTTACTAGCCAATTTTTTAAGTCAGAAATTACTGATTCTAAGTGATAACACATTCATTCATTAAACTTATTATCCTATCACAGTGGTGGCGAACCTATGGCACGCATGCCAGAGGCGGCACTCAGAGCCCTCTCTGTGGGCACGCACGCTGTCGCCCCAGCCCCGCCACCCTCCATGGCCTCCTCACCAGCAGCCCCCCCCCGGAGGAGAGTTGCCCAGGGCGCAGCCTGAGCAGAGCAGCACAGCCAAGGACATGGTAGCCGGGCAGCGGGGACAAGACTCCTCCCTCACGCCCCATCGCATGCAGATGCTGCTGTGGGGCGCGGACAGAGGGTGTGGTCACCATGACGTTACTGGGCCGCCTGGGCGATCTGCTGTGGCTGTGGAAGCGGTGGGTGGCCCTGCAGGCAGGAGAGGGGCGAGGCGGTTTTGGGGCACTCGGTCTCCATCACTGTCCTATCACATCAGGAAACCATAATACCCCTTCCAATTGTATTCATACAGTAACCTTATTGAAAAGGCTGGCAGAGATAGGATCTGAGCCAGATTCATCAAGCAAGTTTGATGAAAATTGACTTGAACCTGATTTTGTCTAGTCCTGTATCCTCCCCTTAATTGCATACTAGATGTCACCACATACGATTTTCCCATATATTGTTTACTTTGTGATGGAGAACATATTCGGAAAAGGCTGTGAGTTCAAGACAGTATTTAGAATCTGTGTGTTGGAGATCATATTCGGGACTTGATGTGCTCGGTCTCTTGAGTCAAAAGACTGTAAGAAAGAAGCAATCTATTTTTTAGTCTTGCAGGCTATTCAGAAATAGTTATTAATAACAGTTATCTTAATGGGATTATTATTCTAAATGGAACTCTTTTTGGGGGGGTTAGGCTCCTTTTTAATGCTGTGCCAAAATTTTTATATTTTGATTTACAGTTCATTTATATGGCTACCCAACTTGCAAGTTATAACTCTGAGTGGCTAACATAGGATCAGATCAGAAAATAACCAACAAAAATAAAATCAGAGAACACCATATAACCAACGCTAACCACAATCATAATCTTGGGTTCAGAAAATAGGCTCACCCAACCCTTGGCCCCCAAAGTTTTCTTCTCCTAAGAAATGGGCTTCTGGCTTTGTACCTTATTTCCCAAGGTGCTGGAGAATCTCCTTCACATTTTGTTGCTTATTTTATTACTTTTTCATATTTATACTCTGAAACTTCCACAATTGCCTACACTTTCTATTCTGAAAAAGGCCTATTGGGGTAGTCCACATAAAATGCTTGGTCGGGGGATTTAATTAAAGCATGGAAAGCCAAGGAGATGGCAGATCCTTGGAAAGAGGACTATACAGTGAAAGATACACATGAAGATATGCATCCTTAGCCACTTGGTAACTAAACAACTGCACAATTTCTCTATCCTTAAGAATTTCATTATTATTTTTCTTTGAAAGAAATCATGAAATTCAATAAAAATTAACACAGATAAAATATGTAGAAGTCCTCAACTTACGAGTGGTTGCTTAATGACTGTTCAAAATTATAATGGACCCCGCCAAAAGATACAATCTAGATTCTAAATTGCAACCGCACCCACCCCCCCAGTCTTGTGACTGCTTTTGGATGCTCTGTAACCAGCCTGCATTTACTGCTATTTGCAGCACCCTATGGTCACCAATCCATAATTTGCAATGTTTTTTGCCGGAAACCATCATTTACTTCTGGTTTCCATCCAAAAAAGAAAAAAAAACATTGTGGCAATGGGTTCGCTTAATGACCACCACAGAAGTCATAAAATCATATAAGTCACATGATGACCCACTTAACAACCAGCACAACTTACAGTCTTAATTCTGACTCAATTACTGTTGTAAGTTGAGGACTACCTATAGAAAAAAAAAGCTATACCACTAGTCAGATGGCCATAATAGGACTTTCTGGCTCTTGTCTTAGAAATGAAGACACTCCAGAGCAGGTGTTCCCCAAACCCCAGTCCGTGGACTAGTACCGGGCCGTGGCATGCCAGCAACCGGTCCGCACAAACAATCAAAGCCCCATCCGTGGGATGTAGGCAGCACACAAAACAATGCACCCTCCAGTCCGTGGAAAAACCTCTCTCCACAGAACCGGTCCCTGGTGCCCAAATGTTTGGGGACCTCTGCTCCAGAGCCATGAATATAGTGGAGAAAGGGAAATGCTGGTTTTCTGAAAACCTGCATTCTGGGAAACCATCTTTCTTATCCCAGGGTACTTCAACCTCTAGAATTAATTTGAGCATTGTCATGGAGCTACATTTCCTAGATTCACACAATTCAGTTCTGTGGTTTTCCCACTATATTGATAAGGAGTTTGTTGTGAATAGAGAGGAAGTAATGTCACTTGTCTGGAACATCAAATTAGAAATAGCTGTCCAAATCAAATTTAAATAAATCAATATCGAAGGTGCTGCCTCCTAGGGTCCAAAACAAAACTGGGGGAAATTATACCAGAATATATATTAGGATCATTATTTGCTTATTTGAATTTACCCTTTGGGTTATCAGACATTATTCACCTGTTCATAATGTAACCAATTATGGGTATTTTTGACAATGTTTTTAACAGTATTTCTCCTGCCCGGATTTCTGTTTAGCTGTTGATAGTTAATGAAAGGAACACGACAGCCATTTAACAGCCTTTGGAGATACGTTGTCTCCATTTACTAAGAAGTTGGCAAGTGGCATGAATATATTTATTTATAATAGACATTTTTTTATTAAACGTATGTCCTAGTTTTCATTCAGGAGCTGAAAATAGCATACCGTATCTAGTGCTCTTTACTCTCCCTTGAAGACAGACTGGACTATGAGAGTGTGGCTGGCCCAGAGTCAACCAGTGAAAAATACAGTATTGTCCAAAGATTCTTCCAACAATAAAAATCAATAGCTTCAAGCAGAAGTGCTGTAATATTTTTTCAAAGCAGCCGTGCTAATTTCAGAAAAGATGCTGCTGCTTTAATTATTCAGCAAGAAGTCCTTTTGCCCACAGAAAGACTACTTAGAGGAGCACCAACATTCTCCCTATTCAAAATAAACATGCTTCTGAAGTCTTTCCTCACCTATTTTCTGTAATATTTTCTTTGTGTTACTGACATAATATTGATTTATGATGTCTGACTGCCATCTAAAGGTACAGACAGTAGCAGTTAAAGTCTTTTTTGCCATTTATCAAAAGCTTTCCCTTTTTCTTTGTAGTGCTTTATAAATGTGGCAGGTTTTAAAGCTCCCTGATGGTCTGGTTGTGCCCATTTACAGTTTCCACCAGCCTGCTATCTTCCAGATGCATTTGATTTTATTTCCTATAATCGGGATTTTCAACTGGTGTTATTGATGCAGCATTATTGGACTTTGTTCTTTATTCATTTCCAACTCCTAAGCTGTGATAATAGTTTAAAGAAACAAAGGAGCGATTTCTATTTTTAAGATAACATTGTATTTTTATAACAGCTAGATGGCAGCCTCTAGCCAACTTCATCTGATTTCTAAAAGAATAAAGCCTAGTT
>NW_015391212.1:24324-29242 GCF_001527695.2 Protobothrops mucrosquamatus
TTGAAGGAGATTTTATAGTTTACTGCTCATTGAGGAAGTTATATTTTGCCAAGTGTTTCTTAAACAACAAAGTTTTAGAAGCTGCATTGTGCTTTAGTGTTGGGAGAAAGGTTATACAAAAAGGTAAGAGTGAGATAAAAAAAAAGAAAAAGAAAAATGATGAAATTATTTGCTTAGAAGGATTTTAGTCCATGGAAATGTAAAGTAGGATTACAAATGGGAAAAATAAAGTATGGAACTAATGTCCGTGAGTGAATAGAAACATATCTTGTCATTTGTTAAATAATCCATGTGTCTGAAGTTTGGAAAATACTTTATTCAAAATTCAGATAAGCTGAATGAACTTTTAAAATGAGAAGGAAATCTCAGCAGTACATAGATGTATGCAAGCATGCTTTTGACTTCAACCATAACAGGCATTCTGAGGATTTTTTGTATGCTTTAGCACTATTTTCACATTTTATTTATTTACTGTACTGCAAGAAACCTATCACAGGTGCCTAAAGGCAGAAAAATTAAAGAGAGAACTCTAATAATAAATAGTATAAAGATCATAGTAACATCAAAAGGCTTTTCCCCCCCCCTTAGAATGTGTAAAAAAACACTTAGAGCTGTACATGCTTGCTGTTGATCTGGACCTTGAATTGTAGTTTTGCTCCTCTCGGCCCTAAGATTCAATATTTGTCTGTTGTTTTTATATCAAGAGAGCTGCGTCAAAGCCACCTGCTACAAGTAAACACATTAGCCGTTCCCTCACCGGCTTGAGCCCCCCTTTATGTAAACTAAGGGTGCCTCTTGAGATGTGGACAAGCCAGCTGCTGGTTGACATGCTGCCTGTACAGATCAACTAGGGAAAACCTCTCCTTGGGAGCGGTTGATCTAATTGCTGCTACTTCTCTATGGAGAGAAAGTGTATAGGCCCCACGCACAAAACCATCAGTCATACTAGAAGGAGTGTCCTACTAATAGCTTCAATCTCATCTCTGTTATTTACCTGCCAGAGACAGATACAAAAGGCATTGTTTTAGCCCTGCCTATGGACTCAGAGCACTTTGCCTTGTGGATCAGAGCTGAATATCAGCATCTTCAGGCATGTTCTAACTGCTGCACTTCCAAACTCTGAGAAATTCAAACAACTCTTGGCTTTCTCATTAGTAAAATTATGAATGTGTGAGTTTTGTCTGTTTGCTGTACATCAGGGTTTAGGTTAATCACTGTGCTGAATACTCCACTACCCCAAGCTGGTTCCCTCCTCCCCCTGCGGCCGCACCCCAGTATTTCTGGTTTTTCTCAGTGTGAAAAAGCCCTATTTAGGTGTATTTAAAATTTCCAGCAGTGGAAGATATGCTGAACGTTTCTATGTTGTATAGAAATAAACACCCTGGCTAAATGGCAGTCTTAAACAGCCAGTAGTGTTCGGCTGGCTAGTAAATGCAGGAGAAGCAGCAGATAGAAGAGGCTAATGGATGCCTTGATTCATTTCCGATTGGAAGCTGCCCAGAATTTGTTATAAGATTGTATTAAATAAATTTCTCCTGTGTGAATTGGGCTAATTAAAGATTGTATCATATCTTTTAAGTCCCACCTAGTAGTACATTTGGAGAATGGGACAAGGGGCCATTTAGTTCAGACGAAAAGCATCTTGTAGAGATAGTTACACAAATAATATTGGTTGCACAGCAAACGATCCCAATTCTGCCAGCTATGCCAGACTGTTGTGGGGAAATTCCCACATAAAAAAAAAAAAACGAGCATTTGAAAAGAGATATAACAAATGTCTTTTTAATTAGCATACATTTACAGTGATCACTGGGATCCCTGAAAGTTACAGGTATATACGGTTCGAAATGATACGTAAGGGATACAATGCAAATTATAAGAAAACCTTAGAATGTAGTATCAGATAGGAGCATGATCTAACCACAGCGCTGCCATGATCTTAGTATGGTCTGTCACAACTTTATTAACGGCTGACCTGGCACCTCTAAATTCCACTTTTCTAAGGAAGCTGCAGCCCACCCTTTCTACTGATATTTGCACCACCACCAATATTGACAGGACAAGCCACTAGAATATAAACTGACAGCAAACCACACTCCTTACTAGCACTGATGATGTTAGCTAGTTTGCAAGAAAACAAGCAAGCTCAGAGAGCACCAAGGACCCCTCAGAACTCACACTCTCTAGGTTTCTAGACTGGTGCCTTAATCACTATACCAAACTGACTCTGTACTTGGAGTAGAAAGTAGGAAATAGCAACCAGTTTCAATTTTTCATTCTGAAACTTACTTTTAAAAAGAATGGTTCAAAAAAACCTAGACCATTCCGTGTGCCTTGTCCTAATTGCATGTGACTTCCTCGCAAGGCTTTGGTGCCTTCCATAGCCTTGTGAGAAAACAGCACGTGATTCAGACAAGGCAGCACACCGCCTTGTGTAGGGTCAGGCCTGGCCTGCCTCATCAGCAGCCGGAGGAAGAAGTCAAGGAAGGTCAGCCGGAGGTGGCAAGGCGCAAGGTGAGGAAAGCAGCGGAGTGCAGGACATCCAAAAGATAAACATGGTGGGGGGGGGAGATAGGTGAGGGGGAGTTGAAAAAGAAAACAGTCTCTTATCTTACTGAAGCTCAGGGCTGAGAGAGGGACCAAGATGGAAATGACTTGGATATAGGTGGTTCCTTGGCTAATATTCAGGTGATATTTGGTTAACAACAGCAATGGAGAGTCCTGGGGTTACCATTGCTAAACGATGCAATCACGTGTCATGCTTTACGGCCACATCGCTTAGTGACAGAAATTCTGTAATTAATCAAGGACTACCCATATTGGCAGCACAGTTAATTGCAGGAGTCTTTTATTACATTCCACAGTGTGCTCAGATTGTCTAGTTGTTTGATCATCAAAAAAGGCTTTGCAGTCATTTATTTCGGTGTGGAGAAGATGGATAGATTATATGAAGAGAAAGTATGAAGTGATTAATTATCATATAGCTTTTGAATAAATATCTTTTTTTACTAATATTTTCTATATATTTAATATTTTATATATATATATATATATTATTTTTAAGTTTATTATTGTATGTTAGAGTTAAAGTATGTTAAATTTTGTTTGTATTATGAATGGATAGCTTACTTTAGACTTGGGATGTTATGTATTTATCCCTGTACTCAGTTCTGGGAAGTCCAGGAGGGAAGGGGGGAAGGGGATGAAGGGGTAGAATTATAAAAATTTGGTGTATTTATAAATGAAATGTAAATGTTTGTTTTTAAGAAGAGGAGATGATCGGCTAGTACCCCTAAACTGCATCCGAGGTGGTGGAAAAGAAGGTGATGGGATGTGTAGGATAGTTGGGAAGGTGGAAAGAGGAGAGGTAGTGGTCAAGAGGGGGAGGAAGGAAGAGGGAAGTAGGTAGGAAGGTGGAGGGAGTGTGGATGCAGGGGGGGGAACGCCGATTATTCCGGAATAGGTTTTTTATGTGCTTGTTTTTCTAATGAAATGCACCATATTTGTATTATTTGTTCATATTTTATTTGAAAAAATTAATAAAAAATTTTAATAAAAAAAGGCTTTGCAGTTTGCTGAAATGTTGCTGCATATAGAATTTGAGATTAGTTCTACAATTGTTTACACAATGCAGCCCATTAACAATATGAAACCTTGTTTCTAGAACGCTGTCGGCACTTAGTCTCCAGTAGTAAGTAAACGTGCCGGTTTTCTTGCTTCTGTTAAAAAAAAGAAAAAAGTGCAATCACTTTTCTTGTTTCTAATTGATATGTTCACTCTCATTCATTGTCAATAATTGCATTTATTTCACTGTAGCCAAAAAGCATGTATCATGTGTTGTCAAGGTTTTTTTTTAAATTAGATTTTCCTCCCCCCCCTTTTTTTTTTTTTGCATATACCACTCAAGGTGGCAAACATATCATGGTAGTTTTTTTTCATTAAATGGTGAGTTTTGTCCTATGGCCTGTAAATATATCTTAAGAAACTCTCAATCATTATCTTGCTTGCATTTCAGAATAAAATATAGGTAGTCCTCACTGCCTGCATTTGGAACCAGCAACTTTGTTGCTAAGCGGTTTGGTTATTAAGTGAAACACCATGTGACGGCACTGACTTGCAACATCAGTTCGGGCTGCTGTTGTTAAGCAAATCACCATGGGTTATTAAGCATGACATCACATGACTGCAACTTGCAACTTCCTGCTGGCGTCCCTGTTGACGTTGCTTGTTGGAAGTTTGATGTGAAGGGCTCAAATGGAGATTGTGAGACCACAGGAACTTGCAAATACTGTAAATGCACACTAGTTGTCCAGCACCCGAATTGCAGCCTGTAATGGGTGTAACTTCTAGAACTGGTTGTAAGTTTCCTTTTGCAAAGCCCTCATAACTTCAAAAGGACACCAAACAAGTGGTTAGTAAGCAAGGACTACCAGTAAAGTTTTAGGGCAGGGGTCTTCAAACTTGGCCCTTTTATGACTTGTGGATTCAATTCCCAGAATTCCTCAGCCAGCATGCCTGTCCACAAGTCATAAAAGGGCCAAGATTGAAGACTCCTGTTTTAGGGGAATAGGGTTGAGGTGTGTGTGGAATATCTTCCCATCATACTGATGATATCCCAGAGTATTTTCTATATGTCATCATATTGTTGGGGTGAAAGAATACAACGGTGCAGCCGTGGGGGAAATACCTTGGTTTTCTTCATTTCATAATGTTTGCTTCTTTGTGGCACTTGCCTAGAAGCTGTGTGGTGAAATAACAAAGCAAGTGAGGGGTGTGATGGATGTTTGAGTGTTAAGATGAAGGACAGATTGGAAGCTTCTACTATGAGCAGGGCAGGCAGCAAGATTGAAATTGCAAGGGAAGCCAGCCAGAACTTACGAATCTTAGTGCCAGATAGAGCATTTGTCATTAATTGAGT
>NW_015391213.1:0-1321 GCF_001527695.2 Protobothrops mucrosquamatus
GGCCACCGGCAGCCAGTGCAGCTCGCGCAGGAGAGGTGTTACATGGGAGCATCTAGAGGCCCCCAAAATCCCCTGCGCAGCCGCATTCTGAACTAGCTGGAGCCTCCGGGTGCACCTCAAGGGGAGCCCCATGTAGAGAGCATTGCAATAGTCCAGGCGGGAAACAACGAGGGCTTGAGTGACTGTGCATAGGGCGTCCTGATCCAGAAAGGGGCGCAACTGGCGTATCAGGCGAGCCTGATGAAAAGCCCCCCTGGCCACGGCCATCACATGATTGTCTAAAGACAGCCGAGCATCCAGGAGGACGCCCAGGTTGCGAGCCCTCTCCGCGGGGGCTAATGACTCACCCCCGATAGCCAGAGATGGAACCAACTGGCTATGACGTGACGCCGGAAACCACAGCCACTCGGTCTTGGACGGGTTGAGACGAAGCCTGTTCCTCCCCATCCAGACTCGCACGGCCTCCAGGCACCGGGACATCACTTCCACGGCATCGTTGGGGTGGTCCGGGGTGGAGATGTACAGCTGGGTGTCATCCGCGTACTGATGAAACTCCACCCCGAAACCACGGATGATCTCACCCAGTGGCTTCATATAGATGTTGAACAGGAGAGGCGAGAGGACCGACCCCTGTGGTACCCCACAAGTGAGGCGCCTCGAGGTTGACCTCTGCCCCCCTGCCAACACAAATTGCGTCCGGTCCAAGAGGTAGGAGGAGAACCACCGTAAAACGGTGCCCCCCAACCCCAACCCCCCTAACCGGTGCAACAAGATACCATGGTCAATGGTGTCAAAAGCCGCTGAGAGATCTAACAGGACCAGGATAGAGGAACAGCCCCTATCCCGAGCCCTCCAGAGATCATCAACCAACGCGACCAATGCCGTTTCCGTGCTGTGCCCAGGCCGGAAGCCGGACTGGCGCGAGTCTAGATAGACAGTTTCTACCAGGTGCTGAGGGAACTGTCGTGCCACCACACTCTCAACAACCTTCGCAAGAAAGCGAAGGTTGGAGACAGGCCGGTAGTTGGCCAAAGTAGCCGGGTCCAGGGAGGGCTTCTTGAGGAGGGGCCTCACCACAGCCTCTTTCAAGGCAGCCGGCAAGAACCCCTCACTCAAAGAAGTGTTGACGATTTCCTGGAGCCAGCCTCGTGTAACCTCCCGGGAGGCCAGTACCAGCCAGGAGGGACATGGGTCCAGTAAACATGTGGTGGTGTTCAGCCGTCCCAGCATTCTGTCCATGTCCTCGGGGGTCACAGGATCAAACTCTTCCCATAAAATGGACTCAAGACCTGCCTCCATTGGCCCGCCTGAACTAGTCCAA
>NW_015391213.1:3333-7169 GCF_001527695.2 Protobothrops mucrosquamatus
CCTGGCGTAGTTTGGATTGTGTTTCAGTGGGGGGTTTTGTATGGGTGTGTTTTTAGAACAGGCCTATTATTCAATTCGATTTTAAAACAGAAACTATTTATTTATTCGTGGTTTTTAGTATCGCCTGTTCACCGCCCTGAGTCCCGCAAGGGAGATAGGGCGGTATATAAATTTAATAAATAAATAAATAAATAAATACCCGCCAGGTCCACCTCCCCCTCCGATACCAAATCATAAATGAGGGGGGCTTTATTAACCGTGGACCTGGCGTTACACAGCATCAGCCAAAAGCCCAGGCCCTGAGATCCTAAACCCCCTAGGTTGCAAGAAGAGCCATGGGGGCTGGAGCGCGCCACAGCTCTTAAACAGTGGGTGCGCCCTCCCCTAGTGTGATATGGCCCTCTGCTCCCGCCATATCTACCCCTCCCATACACAGTCTTAATGGAATTGCCCTCTATTAGGCAGACCCTTCCCCCCTCCCCAATTCCAGGACCTACGCCCACCTTGCCGAGGCCTTCAGCCAGCCTGGGAGAATTAATTTCAGTTTGCCCACCCCTCTCCCTGGAACCCCCTAAAACCCGGACTAAAAATTTGATTAAAAATCCCCTTAGGTTGCGTTTTGACCACCTCTCGTGATTAAAAAAAACCTCATCGAGGTGGGCCCTCGAGGTAGGTGATGAGTCCAAGTGCTTCTGTGGGCACCTGCTGAAGCTGCACCAGGTGTACCTGGGTGAGTATCAAAGCAGGAGATGAGCAGGAGAGGGCCTGGCTGAGAGTGGTGCTGGGCATTCTGCACAAGGTGGCAGCTGCCATTTCCTTTGCCCCCCCCTTTCATTCTCACGTGAGTGGGTGGGAGGAGGGAATGGGGTGGGGGTGGAATGCTCAGCCTGGGGGGGACACCAATCATGCCAATATGAATTTTGACATTTCCCTGGCTCCTGCTTCATTGTAGGGTTGGCGCCAGCACCTTCTACCACAGCTAGTGAGAGGGTGAAGAGAGCAAGGCTTCCCCGTTTCTGCCTTGGGGGGCCTTGGGGGGGTGACCCTCACAACCTCACCCATCAGATGCTCTTCTCCAATAAAATGTTTGCCTGAGCAGCCTCGGCCTCCCTGGTCTTTCAGAAGCTCCCTGGGTGCCAGTCAGCAGGTTTCTAGGAGAGGCTGGGTAGGACCCCCATCTGGAGGGGGGGCCTCAAAACTAACTCTGGGGTACAGAGTCTCTACTTGTCTCTACTACTTGTCTACTATTGCTCTGTACTTTGCACAGCCTTTGACCCTGAACACTTTGTGGACCTGCAGTTAATTCACTGAGGATCTGACCAATTATTTTATTAAGAAGTCATTAAAGGGTTTTTGCAAAGGAGCCATGAATTAGCTTCACCCAGAGCTGGTCGATCCTAATCACTTGGCCGAAGCTTTGCTTGACAGAGTCATTGTTAGAACCAACAGTTAGCTGGAACCTATTTCGATACTTACCTGAAGAAGCCAAAGAGGTTGGACAGAAACTGTTCAGTTATAACAATTGGATTTGCAAACAAGAATTTTGCATGTGGGGCCATTAGAGGAACAAGAAAAAGTAATGTGGCATTTTTGCTTAAAGTCCCAGAAGCAAAAAGCTCCACCTTAGCATGTCAAAAAACACCCCCAGAAGTGGAGAGCGTATTTTATTTTAATAACTTTTTATGTCACCCATCTCACTAATCCAGCAACTCTGGGTGGCTTACAATGTAATAAATATTAAAAAGTGTGGGACTTCCGGTTGTGACAGCTGCGCCAATGGCGGCTTCTTCTTGAGCTGTCCGCCCCCGGGACGCGTAAAGCCGGAACAGCGCTCATCAGCTGTTCTTCGGCTCGGAGCCTCTCTTCCCGGGAAAAGGGAAGGGGATGAGTTTTTTCCAGATAGAGGTGGAACTCCCTAGTTCTCCAAAAATCTTTTTTGGAGGGCGAAGGTGAGAGTTCCCTCGGAGTCTGGATCTTTTCCACACCTCGGGCTGCCTTTGCTTTTAGAAGCAAAGCTAGATGCTGCTTCCAACATCTGCCAACTTAAAAGGGACTGTGAGTAATACTAAAGCAGATGGAGCTGATCAGGAGGACTGGAATGTGGATAAATTGGGACTTTAACTCAGAAAATTAATAAGTATCTTCTTCATTTACTACTTAAATTTAAAGAAAAAGAAAATATGGCCGCGGAATGCCACTCCCTTGTTTGAAATGATACTTAAGAGACTTTCACTTTTACTTGGTATTGAAGTGAAGATAACGAAACATTGTAACAGACTTTGTTAGCTTATGTATTTACTTTTTTTTCTCTTTTTCTTCTTATTGCTTCTATTGCCTCTTTTTTAAATATATCTTGCAACTGAAGTTTTTGAAGTTTTTATAAAATGGCTTCAAAATGCCCTGGAATTTCTGCTCCTTCTAAAGGTCCGATTTCCTCTCCGGCTGTTCAAACTACACAGCAGCCCAAGTCTAAATCGCCTCCACCTTCTCCCCCAGCGCCTGCACTCACATTAAAGGATTTACAGGACGCTTTGATGAACACAGATAAACAGATTAGAATAGAGACAGCGGAGCTTTTTGAAGAGAAAAATAAGGAGATCAGACAAGACTTACTGCTAGACTTTCAAGGTTTGGCAGCTCATGTAGAATGCTTAGATGGACGGGTAGATGAAGTAGTGGAAAATGTTGAAAAATTAGAGGACAGCAATTCCAGGACAAGCCATAGAGGGAGTATCTAGAGGAGTCAACTTGGATAGAATCTCTTATAAGGAATTACTTAGTTTAGAAGGACAGGATTGGCAAATTAAATCCTTAGTAGATTTAAAGCAAGAAAATATTGAATACTCCTGGTTTTATTATAATCAATTGCTGATGAGGTGGAGTGTAGATCAAAAAGTTGGTATTACTGTGCAAGATGTGAATTTGATAAAACAGATTAAAGATCAAACTCGAGCTCACATAAAGAGAATGTATAATGCCTTGATAGAATTGGATTCTGAAACGGAATTAGTTAAAGATTGTATGGTAAAACGGGCCCAAAATATTCAAGAATCTGTCTCATTGGATATATGGGAAGTGATTTGGGTTAAAAATGTAAAATTCACGCAAGCTCAAAATTTAAGAGAAAATTTTTATAAGATGTTTTATAGGTGGCATTTGGACCCTCAGAAATTGTCTTGTATGTATCCTAATTTACAGCCTAAATGCTGGAGATGTGGAAGTTTAGATGCAACGTATTTTCATATTTGGTGGACGTGTAGGGATATAAAAGCATTTTGGATTAAGATTTGGTGGAATATTCAAAATATTTTAAAGAAAAAGATAAGTTTACACCGCAGTTATTTCTGCTGGGTATTATGGAAGATTTAGATGTTAAAGAAACGAATTTGATGTTGAATCTTATAACAGCTGCAAGATTATTGGTAGCGCAATATTGGAAGAAAAATTCCTTGCCTACTATGGAAGAATGGAGAATTAAAGTGTCTAATTTGGCAGAAATGGCAAAAATTTCCGCTTATTTGAAGGATCAATCTCAAGAAAAATATAATTTGGTTTGGAGAAGATGGATTCATTATATTCAGAAGAAGTATGAGATTGAAAAGTGTTACTATCGAAACGCTCTAACATGGGAATTAACGGTATAGAAAGAAAGCTAGAGTTAGATATAAACATGACATTAAATGTTATCTGATGGGTTAAAAAGGTCTTTAAGGTTTTTTTTCTGATTTAATAATGAAGGAAGACTATTATAAATATGATAATTATGCTGTAATAACTGAATTTGTTTGATTTAACTATGAATGGATGGGAATCTAGGTCCTAAAGGTTCTTTTTTT
>NW_015391213.1:9010-11986 GCF_001527695.2 Protobothrops mucrosquamatus
ACAGACACAGACACAGACAAATGCAGAGACAGAGGGAGGGAAACAGACAGACAGAGAGAGAGACAGACAGAGACAGAGACGGAGATGGAGATGGAGATACAGACACAGACACAGACAGAGGGAGACAGACAGAGACAGAGATGCAGACAGAGGGAGACAAACAGAGACAGACAGACAGAGACGGAGACAGAGACAGAGACAGAGAGAGCATGGGTGAGTTGAAGTCTCCAAGGCAGGTTGTCAGGAGTCTCAAAGGAGACTCCTCAAAGCATCTCAGACCCATCATATTTTAGTGCTTAGCTGGAGCATCAAGGGTTTGGGGTGACCCCAAATCAATCTGATATTTTTTGACACACTGTCTGGTTTAGTTGATTATGGGAATGCAGTGGACATAATGTACTTTGACTTCAGCAAAACATTTGAGAAATATCAATGAAATCCTTGGTGAAGAAGAAGAAGAAGGCAACCTGTGGCTGGCCTACACTACCATTACATGGATAGAGCCGGTGGAGAGATCAACCCCAACAAGGGCTTATTAAAGGCTCCAGATCTGATTGAAAGGAAGTGAGGAATTGCAGGGCTCCATTTTAGGCCTTGTGCTGTTTGACATATTTATAATTAGGTTAGGAGTTAGAAAACGTTGTAATCAGTTTTGGACATGATACCAAATGGGGAGATATAAAATACTACAGAGGGCAAAATGAAGATTTCAAAGGATCTTTAAAAGCTGGAATAATGGGCAAAAATCAGAATGATTAATTTCAACAGGGATAAATGCAAAGTCCAACATTTCTGTAGAAACAAGAATCAAAGGCATTAATGCAGGATGGCAGGTAGTATAGAAAACTGATACGGGATCCTGCGGAAGGAGGTTACTATGGACCATCTGGGCAGGCAGAAGACACAGGCCAGGTCTTTCTGCATCAGATGAGCAGAGAGGCTATCAGAGAGGCCTGCAAGAGTAATGGGGGGGGGCAATTATCCGGGGATCCTGGTCCTCCCTTGCTGACAACTTCATTTGGTGGAAGAAAGAGCAAGAGGAAATGCGATCCTGGACCTAACGGAGAATCCCAGGCCGAGTTCAGCACCTCGGAGCTCCCTCTGGACCTTCTCAGGGCGGTCTCTGCTGCCCTCCCCAGGCTGCCCTCCTTTCCCCAAAGCTCCACAGAGCTGCTGTGGGGCGCGGGGCAGGGCTGGTCCTCGCGAGCCTCCTCATCCCTGTGGGTGCCGTCTGTGCCCCAGCAGGGCCGAATTCGGAAGGAGACAGGCGGAGATCCCGGGTTCCGGCGGCCGGAAGAGAGGCAGGAGGAGCGGAGCAGTAACGCCGGAACGCAGCTGGCGGCTGCTGTGCCAATAAAACAAGGCTTCTGTTGCCCTGGAAAGGTTTCCTCCCCCCGCCAGGGAATCCAGGCCTCCAGGCCGCCGCTCCTCTTCCACCCGACGGGAATATCAGGAAGGCAGAGGAGCTGCGGGGGGTGGGGGTGAGACGCCTGCTCAACCTCCACCCCATCTCCCCCTGTCTCCCCTGCGCCCGCTAATTCGCCCTGTCCTCTCCTCCGCATCTGGGTGCCGGGAAAAAGTCCAATTGCTCCGCCGGCCGCAGATCGCGAGGCCTCCCGGGGCTCGGGGCTCAATGGGCCGGCGGTTGAGGCGTTCGGACCACAAGGCGCGCCACCCAGCGGCAGAAGGAGGTAGAGCCCCCAGACGGAGGGGGTTCCCTCGACTCCCCCGTGGGAGAGCCCGGGTGCCCAGGGATCCTTTGCCAGGCGCGCGTGAGCCGTCTTGGCCACTGACCGGCTCCCTTCCACCGAGCCCTCCCCGCGCCCTTGCCCGGCCCACGCGGCCCACCCGGTCGCCTCTCCTGCTGGCATCCAGCAGAGCCAGCATGGAAGCGGAACCCACGGAAGCGTCGGCCTCGCTGCCTCCGGCGGTGTCGCCTCAGTCCTGGGAGGAGGAGGGGGAGGAGGAGGAGGAGGCGCCCAGGGCTGGCGAGGTGGAGGAAGAGCTGATCCTGCCCGCCCCCACCTCCCTGGGGAGTGATGAGGACAGTCTTGCCGTGCTCGACCTCCTTGGAGGGGAAGGGGGAGCTCCCGGACACCTCCCTGCCCTCCTCGTCCGAGTGGCTGGAGCTGCAGGGCACGAGCCTGAGCGAGCCGTCCTCCGCCCCGCTCGAGTCCCCCCTCTCCTGAAAGGCGCCCTCCGACGGGCCGCGGCAGCGGCTGGAAGGCCCCCTCCAGCCGGGTTGAGCCCAGGTGAGCACAGGAAAGCCAAAAAGAAGAGCCCGCCGGTGAAGAAGTGCGCGCCAGGTCAGGGGGAGTCGGCCAGGGCAGTGCCCCCCCCCCAGATGCAGCCGGGGCCAGGGAGGGAGAGGAAAGAGTGCCGGAGCAGGAGCTCTTCCCTCTTCGCCCAGATGCTGCTTCCCTTCGGCTTCCGGACTGGGCTTTGGCCGCCAACTAGCGGAGAAGCCACCATAAAGCGGGTGTTTTCTGTCCAGGGCCCCAGTCCAGCAGAGGAGAAAAGGGTGCCCCCCCACCCGGGGCAGGAATCTTCAGGGACAGGGAGGGGAGGGGGCCGCCCCAGGGCAGAGACCAAAGCGGGGTAGCAGTTTGCACAGCCCCCCAGAAGCAGCAGGCAGGCAGGGAAAGGAGCAGAGGGAAGGCAGGGCTGGAGGGCAGCAGCGGGAGCCCAAGAGGGAAGGCAGCGGACATAAAGCAAAGCTGGGAGCCAGGCTGGGGAGCATCTGAGGCCGGCTGCTCTCCCCACAGGCTACGCGGTGAGGACCATCGTGCCAGCCGAGAAGGAGGAGCTGGTGTGGGTGGCCAAGGCCATGCACCGAGAGAAATTTGCCAAAAACACCAAGGAGCTCTTCCACCTGGAGAAGGAGGTGGCTGTCAAGTCCATGCAGACAAGTGGGTGGGGCTGCTTTCTGAGAAGCAACGTGAATGCTCCGCTTCCTTCTGGTGATGATGAGGAGGA
>NW_015391213.1:12310-15602 GCF_001527695.2 Protobothrops mucrosquamatus
AGCTGTTTCCCAGTCTGGCATCTGGGATGCCCTCCTCTTCCCCCCAAGAGGGAAGAATGAGTGTTGAGGCTGTTGGGTGGGATTTGAACTGCCTGGGGCAGGGATTGGGCCCTCACTGGCCATCCAAACAGGCCCCCAGTCTTCTGCAAGTCCACCCACGCAGCAGTCCCCTCTCCTCCTCTGCAGGTCTCTACATCGGCTGGGCTGGCGCTCTCCTGAATCCCTTTGGGGTTGTTTCCGGGTGGGTGATGAATCCAAGTGCTTCTGTGGGCACCTGCTGAAGCTGCACCAGGTGTACCTGGGTGAGTATCAAAGCAGGAGATGGGCAGGAGAGGGCCTGGCTGAGAGTGGTGCCGGGCATTCTACACAAGGTGGCAGCTGCCATTTCCTTTGCCCCCCCTTTCATTCTCACGTGAGTGGGTGGGAGGAGGGAATGGGGTGGGGGTGGAATGCTCAGCCTGGGGGAGACACCAATCATGCCAATATGAATTTTGACATTTCCCTCCCTCCTGCTTCCTTGTAGGGTTGGCGCCAGCACCTTCTCCCGCAGCAAGTGAGAGGGTGAAGAGAGCAAGGCTTCCCCGTTTCTGCCTTGGGGGGCCTTGGGGGGGTGACCCTCCCAACCTCACCCATCAGATGCTCTTCTCCAATAAAATGTTTGCCTGAGCAGCCTCCGCCTCCCTGGTCTTTCAGAAGCTCCATGGGCCGCCCCAGGGCAGAGACCAAAGTGGGGTAGCAGTTTGCACAGCCCCCCAGAAGCAGCAGGCAGGCAGGGAAAGGAGCAGAGGGAAGGCAGGGCTGGAGGGCAGCAGCGGGAGCCCAACACAGAAGGCAGCGGACATAAAGCAAAGCTGGGAGCCAGGCTGGGGAGCATCTGAGGCTGGCTGCTCTCCCCACAGGCTACGCGGTGAGGACCATCGTGCCAGCCGAGAAGGAGGAGCTGGTGTGGGTGGCCAAGGCCATGCACCGAGAGAAATGCACCCAACCATGGCCTTAATGAACCTCCCCCGCCCATCTTCAATGCGGCGGGGGGGGGGGCTTTTAAGAATACTTTACACACCGCCTCTTCCTCTATCAAATACTGTACCATCTAAAATAAAGCCAAATGCGAGAACTGTGGCAGGCTGCCTACGCCAGGGATTCCTCTTCGATGCTAGGGATTCCTCTTCCTTCCTTCATGCCCCGAGGAGGTGGGCGAGTTCTGGCTTCGGAGAAGAACCGCCTTTGACGGGGCAGCCTGGCGAGCAAAGCTTTGATAAGCACATAGCAAACGGGCACAAGAAGGCGAGCCAGGAGGGAAGAGGAAGAGGAAGAGGAGGAAGGCGAGGTGCCTGGCCAACAAAAGTGTGGGGAACGGAGAGCCTCGCAGACGGAGCAAGCAAACTTACAAAAAGGGGAGTTCTCTCTCTCTCTCTCTCTCTCTCTCTCTCTCTCTCTCTCTCTCTCTCTCACACACACACACACACACACACACACACACACACACACACATACACACACACATGCGTTCTCTCCCTTCTCTCCCCTTCTCTCCAAAGGCACCAGGACGAAGTACGGGGAGGGGGGTGTGTGCAGCCATGCAGCGAAGCCTGATCGGATTATTAACTATGTCATTATGGGGGCAGGGGTGGCAGCCCCCCCTCGACCGCTTTTTTTCTCCTCTCCTTACGTATCCTTCATTGAGTTACGCAAGCCCCTTCGCCACGACAAGGCAGTAATCCACGAAGGGGATTTTTTTGTATTGAACATACAAAAAGCCTTATTGCCAAACCCAAACCCAGAGTGTCAAGGAGATGAGGAGGGGCGAGGGGGCTTGGCTAAATCCTCAGAGATCCAGAACCAGGCATGTTTAGGGGAAAGAAGAGAAGGCCCAGGGAGGGAGGGAGAGGGCTGGGTTCCTCCCCTTCCTGCCCTGCTCCCTCTGCCCAGCCTGCCCCAGGAGAACCTGGCCAGAGGGCAGAGGCAAGATGGGGGGGGGGGGGAAATCAGCAGTCTGGTGTTCTTTGTGGCTCCTGGAACAAGGCCGAGGAGAAATGGCCACTCAAGGATCATTGGGTGCCTGCTCGGCGAGCAATGGGGAGATCTTTCTACATTGGAGGGTTGAGGGTCAGAAATAGGAAGGAGCCGATTCCTGGGACGTTTTGAGCAAGCGAGAGAAGAGGGTCAAACGAAAGGGAAAAAGCCTTTAAAGCGAGGCTGCTGCGGATTCCGACGTTAAGAGGAGGGGAGGCTGAGACCCTCAACCGACACACCTGATGGGGAGGGAATATCTCCGCTTTCTCACCTCCCGCTTCCAGGCCAACTTTCTTCAGGGGGCGCTTTGCACTCTGTTCTTCGCTCTCTCTGGAGTTTTTCGGAGAAATGGCCAGCCCCCCCCCCCCGCCTCCTCTCCCAGGTGGACTGCAGCAACTGCGGAGGGTGGGGGGGATTTGCCTCCCTTAGGGAGGGGCGAGGAGTAACGAGGCCAACGGTACAGGGGATGGGGAGCCAGGCTTAGCGGGGAGCGGATTCTCTGAGCGCAGCAGCCCTTCGCCCCGCAGAGCGGCGGTTTTCGCCAGAAACGGAGAAATATTTTCCTGGCCGGAATGGGACGAGTGAACCCGGCTGCCTTCACGTGCCCACTTCTTCTCGGGCGCCGCACCGCGTCTAACCACAGGCGGTCCTTCTAGCCCTCCCCCCACCTTTGCTCCCGGGCGTTTTCCAGGGCTATTTCTAATAATAATAATAATAATAATAATAATAATAATAATAATAATAATAATAATAATAATAATAATAATAATAATAATAATAATAATAATAATAATAATAAAAAATAATAAAGTTGGAAGGGACCTTGGAGGTCATCGGGTCCAACCCCCTGCTCAGGCAGGAACCCTACACCATTTCAGACAAATGGCTGTCCAGTCTCTTCTTAAAAACTTCCAGTGTTGGAGCATTCACCGCTTCTGGAGGCAGGTTGTTCCACTGGTTAATTGTTCTAACTGTCAGGAAGTTTCTCCTTAGTTCTAGGTTGCTTCTCTCTTTGGTTAGTTTCCACCCATTGCTTCTTGTCCTGCCCTCAGGTGCTTTGGAGAATAGCTTGACTCCCTCTTCTTTGTGGCAGCCCCTGAGATATTGGAAGACTGCTATCCTGTCCCCCCTCGTCCTTCTCTTCCTTAAACTAGACATACCCAATTCCAGCAACTGTTCTTTATATGTTTTAGCCTCCAGTCACCTAATCATCTTTGTTGCTCTTCTATTTGGCTGGAGGGGAGATTTAAACGAGCGTCCGGGCTGCCAATTCGCACAC
>NW_015391213.1:17199-27636 GCF_001527695.2 Protobothrops mucrosquamatus
CGCAAACGCTTTCTCTCCCTTTTCTCTCTTTCTTTCCAAAGGCACCAGGACGAAGTACGTGGGGGCAGGGGGTGCAGCCGTGCAGCGAAGCCTGATCGGATTGTTATTAACTATGTCATTATGGGGGCAGGGGTGGCAGCCCCCCCTCGACCGCTTTTTTTCTCCTCTCCTTACGTGTACATCAAGGCAAGCTCCCCCGTATCCTGCGCTCCAGGCTCCCCACCTCTTGGCGTGGGGATTGGCTGCCCGGATGCGCGTTTAAATGTCCCACGCAGCCAAATAGCCCTAGAAAAGCTTCCCTCCGTGAAACGGCCGGGAGGAAGGGGCCGGGTTGGAGTGCTGGAGGACCAATGGCGGGGGAGGAGCGCTGTGGAGAGCCAGCCGAGTAAGAATGCCTCGGTGGGGTTCCCAAGAAGAAGTGCCCACCCCGGCCCCCTTGCTGCCGAAATACTGCTCAGCGCTCGGAGAAGGCCAGCAATTTCGCAGAGGCGTCCACCCCTCGGGCGGGGATCCTGCCCCTCCCAGTCGAGGGCGGTGGAGGGAGGCGGTGCGAGCGGGGCTTTATAAGGGGCGTCGCGCCTGGAGCTGGCACCTCTAAATTCCTGGAGGCCACCATGGCAATTGGACTGGCAGCTCTGGGGCTCCTCGCTTTCCTGCTCGGCTGCTCGGGAACCTTTGCCGAACCCCAAAACTCGGAGGCAGCCACCAAGGTCAGATGCGGGGTGGGAGGCGGAGGGTCTCAGCCTCCCGTGTGGAAAGCCCACACACACACACCAGCCTCTGCTCGGGTGGGCGGCAGGAGCAGCTGGTGGGAGCCGGCGGGCTGCGCAGAGGGTGCCGCTTCCTCGGGGTTGACCGCACCCGGTGCCGTCGCGCTGAGCGCCAGAGGCCCTGGGTGCCCGACGGACGGACGCTCAGCGTTTCCTCCTCCGTGCTCGGCCGCTTCTTTGGCAACCTGCCGCCGGGGCTGGTGCTCTCGCTCGCTGCGCATATGGTAGAGCGATCCGCCCGCGGGGTGTCGTCCCGGATGCGGTCTGGCAGGCGCCTCCACCGACGGACTTTGCCATGCGCCGCCTTTGCCAGCCCTACCCCGAGTGGGCAGCCTGGGAGTAGGACACGTGTTTTCAGATCTCACGGAGAAAATGGATCCAAACTCTCTACCTGTTGGACAGGGCTTGGCTAGCGCAAGAATGACCTGAACTCCACCATGGAGATCAACAGCGTCAGTAACACGGGGGTGTTCAGCGGCCTCTACAAAACGGCAGTCTCGGTTTCCGGCCGGCCAAGCCAGCCATCCCGGCTGCAGGGCATCCAGCACCAGGGTCCCCGGCCCGTCTTTGGCTTCACCATCAAGTGGAGCTTCGATGGTAGAGCCACTCACTATTTGGTGTGGAAGCAAATAGAACGGGAGGAGGGAATCTAGTGGATCTCCCCTTCCTTAGAACTTCTTTCACTGACTGTCCCACCCATCCCCGCCCCCATTACCTGAGGTTGGCAAAACTTTGGAGCCCATAAAACTTTCCCAACCTAAAGTAGGATCTGTGAATGGGGGTCTTTATGGGAAATATATCCCCCCCAATTGGTACAACAACGTTGACCTGTCAGTGACTCGCTGGCCGATTCCTCCCTCAGAATCCATCTCCCTCTTTGCGGGCCAGTATCTAATGGGCGAGGACGGAAAGGAGCAGCTGAGGATTGGGGGGCGACCAGGTAAGGAAACACAGGGGCTGAACTGCTGTGCCCCCTAAATGGAAGGGCCCTGGGCACATCTCTTTTTCTCTCTCTTCCCCTCCCAAAGTGGCTCTTGAAAGGGCGCCCCAAACGGGTTTGCCTCTCTGGGGGATGTTTCTGCACCCAGGGCTGAGCAGCTCCTGCGGGAGAGGCTGGAGACTCCGTTTCTGCCACTTCCCCCACAAAGAAACAAAGCAAAGCTTTTGAGGAGCTTCCTCAGGTCCTTCTCGCTGACAATGTGGTTTGGGTGGCAACACAGTCTGGGTTGCTGACAGCTGGCAACAGAGTTGGCATAAATTGCTCTACTCAAATCAGAGAGCAGTAGCCCAGCACAGCCTCCATATTTGTATGGGGCAAAGAGGCCACCCGGGTGCCTTCCCCGAGCACAAGCCCTGCAGCTCTGCTGCTCCCCTCCAAAGAGGCCTCCTTCTCGGCCATCTGGATGGAGCTGCTTCAAGGGAGGCCCCCAAAGGCCGAGGAGAATTCGCCCAGCCTGCTTTGGGTCAGTGTCCTTCCAGTCACCATGCGTGGCTGGGGACGTACCCGGCCCTCACCATCCCTGAGAACCAGAGCATCCATTTCCTTTGCCCCCCCCCCTTTTCTTTCTCCCAGGGAATGATACAGGTGTGTGTGTGTGTGTGTGTGTGATGATGTTCACCAATCATGCCACAGTGAATTTTGACATTTCCCTCCCTCCTGCTTCATTGTAGGGTTGGCTCCAGCACCTTCTACCGCAGCAAGTGAGAGGATGGAGAGAACTAGGCTTCCCTGGTTTCTGCCTTGGGGGGGGGGGAATGGAGGGGGTGACCCTTCCAACCTCACCCATCAGACGCTCTTCTCCAATAAAATGTTTCTCTGAGCAGCCTCGGCCTCCCTGGTCTTTCAGAAGCTCCCTGGGTGCCAGTCTGCAGGTTTCCAGGAGAGGCTGGGTAGGACCTCCACCTGGAGTATGGGCTCTGGGGTAAAGAGTTAGCTTTGTCTCTACTACTGCTCTACTACTGTTCTGCACTTTACTCAGCCTTTGCCCTTGAAGACTTTGGGAACCTGCAGCCAATCCACTCAGGATCTGGCCTATTATTTTATTAGGAAATTATTAAAGGCTTTTTGCAAAGGAGCCATGAATTAGCTTCACCGAGAGCTGGTCCATCCTAATCACTTGGCCCAAGCTTTGCTTGACAGAGTCTTTGTTAGAACCAGCAGTTAGCTAGAACCTATTTCGACACTTACCTAAAGAAGCCAAAGAGGTTGGCCACAAAGGGTTCAGTTATAACAATTGGATTTGCAACGAAGAATTTTGCAAGTGGGGCCATTAGAAGAACAAGAAAACATAATGTGGTATTTTGGTTAAAGATCCAGCAGATCAGGAACAGGTGACGAAATATCAGGAAATTCTGATATGTTTAGGACTTACATTATTTTCATTACAAAGGTACAGTAACAGAACCTTGGAAGGATGAATCCACCTCCCTCTCTTCATCTTCCTGAAAGGGAAGAAAGTCCTTAGATCTGAGACCCTTCATCAAATTTCATTTCTGCCTTGGACACGTTTTATTTTTTATCTGATCCTCACTTCTCTTGAGGCTCTTCCTCCTGTTTCCTCTTGTAGCCCATTCTGTCACCAGGGAGGTGCACCAGCAAATGGGTAATCTGAGGCACAACTGGAAGAGATGCTCACAAGAGAAGACAAAAGCAAAGGAAAAGGGGGGTGGGAGTTGGCTGGGTCAGTGGTCCAAGGAAGGGAAAGGAAAGACTGGATCTGCTGCCAGGAGGACCTGGTTGGAGACGAACAAGGAAGAGGCAAAGAGCAGAGCTGCTGCTTCCTTAGGTCTTCTGCCCCAGAGTCCAGATGGAGCTGGGCAGAATCACCAGCAGGAACCAGGAGAGAAGAGGGAGGGAGGGAAGGAGGGAGGGAGGGAGAGAGAGAGAGAGAGAGAGAGAGAGAGGGAGATTGAGATAGAGACAGGGAGACAGAGACAGACACAGACAGAGGGAGACAGAGACAGAGATGCAGAGAGGTGCAGAGAGAGAGAGAGAGAGAGAGAGAGAGAGAGAGAGAGAGAGAGAGAGAGAGAGAGAGAGAGAGAGAGAGAGAGAGAGAGAGAGAGAGAGAGAGAGAGAGAGAGAGAGAGAGAGAGTGAGTGAGAGACGGAGACGGAGAGAGAGAGAGCATGGGTGAGTTGAAGTTTCCAAGGCAGGTTGTCAGGAGTCTCAAAGGAGCTCCTGGGGACCATCTCAGACCCATCATATTTTAGTGCTTAGCAGGAGCATCAAGGGTTTGGAGTGACCCCAAATCAACCTGATCTTTTTTGACACACTGTCTGATTTAGTTGATTATGGGAATGCAGTGGACATAATGAACTTTGACTTCAGCAAAATATTTGAGAAATATCAATGAAATCCTGGTGAAGAGGTAGGCAACCTGTGGCTGGACTACACTACCATTAAATGGATTGAGCCGGTGGAGAGATCAAACCTAACAAGAGCATATTAAAGACTCCAGATCTGATTGAAAAGAAGTGATGAATTGCAGGGCTCCATTTTAGGCGTGCTGTTTGACATATTTATAATTAAGTTAGTTTAGGAGTTAGAAAACATTGTAATCAGTTTTGGACATGATACGAAATGGGGGGATGTAAAATACTACAGAATGAAGATTTCAAAGGATCTTTAAAAGCTGGAATAATGGGCAAAAATCAGAATGATTAATTTCAACAGGGATAAATGTAAAGTCCAACATTTGTGTAGAAACAAGAATCAAAGGCATGAATGCAGGATGGCAGGTAGTATAGAAAACCCAATAAGGGATCTTGCAGAGTACCAAGCTTCGGCATACAAGGAACCAGTCCGCACAAAAAAGAAAAGCAGAGATGCAGGCAGCACACCAAACCACGCCCCCTCCGGTCAACAGAAAAAAATCTCTCTCCCCCGAACCGATCCCTGGTACCCAAAAGGTTGGGGACATCTGGTATAGAAAACCCAATAAGGGATCCTGCGGAAGGAGGTTACTATGGACCCTCTGGGCAGGCAGAAGATACAGGCCAGGTCTTTCTGCATCAGATGAGCAGGGAGGCTATCAGAGAGAGGGGGGCAATTATCCTGGCATCCTGGTCCTCCCTTGCTGACAACTTCATTTGGTGGAGGAAAGAGCAAGAGGAAATGCTATCCTGGAGCTAACGGAGAATCGCAGGCCGAGTTCAGCACCTCCGAGCTCCCTCTGGACCTTCTCAGGGCGGTCTCTGCTGCCCTCCCCAGGCTGCCCTCCTTTCCCCAAAGCTTCTCAGAGCTGCTGTGTGGGGTGGGGCAGGGCTGGTCCCCGCGAGCCTCCTCATTCCTGTGAGTGCCGTCTGTGCCCCAGCAGGGGCTGAATTCGGAAGGAGACAGGCGGGGACCCAGGGTTCCGGCGGCCGGAAGACAGGCGGGAGGAGCGGAGCAGTAACGCCGGAACCCAGTTGGCGGTTCCTATGCCCATAAAACAAGGCTTTTGTTGCCCTGGAAAGGTTTCCTCCCCTCTCGGGGGAATCCAGGCCTCCAGGCCGCCGCTCCTCTTCTGTCCGACGGGGAATCCCACGAAAGTACTGTGTGGGGCGGGGTTAAAACGCCTGGTGAACCTCCACCCCCGTCTGCCCCATTCCCCCTTGCGCCCCTCCCGGCCCGCCAATTCGCCATGCCCTCTTCACCGCATTGGCAGGAAAAAGCACCTCGGGGCGCCGGGAAAGAGTTTAACTGTCCCGCAGGCCGGCAGATCGCGAGGCCGGCGGTAGGCTCGGACAAGGCGGCTTTGACGTTCGCACCACAAGGCGCGCAAGCCAGCGGCAGAAAGCCTACCGGAGGGCTTTGCACGATCTGCTGGACGTAGAGCACCCAGACGGAGGGGGTTCCCTCGACTCCCCCGTGGGAGAGCCCGGTTGCCCAGGGATCCTTGGCCAGGTGCGCGTGAGCCATCTTGGCCACTGACCGGCTCCCTTCCACCGAGCCCTCCCCGCGCCCTTGCCCGGACCACGCGGCCCGCCCGGTCGCCTCTCCTGCTTGTATCCAGCAGAGCCAGCATGGAAGCGGAACCCACGGAAGCGTCGGCCTCACTGCCTCCGGCGGTGTCGCCTCAGTCCTGGGAGGAGGAGGCGGCGGCGGCGGCGGCGGAAGCGGAGGAGGAGACGGAGGAGTCATAGGCGGTGGGGTGCCCGAGAAGAAGTGCTCCACCCTGCCCCTCTTCCTGCCCAAGTGCTGCTCAGCGCTCGCAGCAGAACCAGCGATTTCGCAGAAGCGTCCGCCCCTCGGACGGGGATCCTGCCCCTCCCAGCCGCTGGGGGTGGTGGAGGGAGGGGGGGGAGAGCGGGTGCGAGCGGGGCTTTATAAGGGGCGTCCCGCCTGGGCCTGGCACGTCTAGATTCCTGGAAACCACCATGGTGATTGGCCTGGCAGCTCTGGGGCTCCTCGCTTTCCTGCTCGGCTGCTCGGGAACCATTGCCAAAACCCAAAAGTCCGAGCGAACCGCCAAGGTCAGATGCGGGGTGACGGGCGGAGGGCTCCAGCGTCCCCCGTGAAAAGCCCCCCCCCGCCACCAGCCTCTACTCGGGTGGGCGACAGGAGGAACTTGTGGGAGCCGGCGGGCTGCGCAGAGGGTGCCGCTTCCTCGGGGTTGATCGTACCCGGTGCCGTCGCTCTAAGAGGCCGTCGATCTCCGACGGCCGGCTGGCCGAGCGTGTCCTCCTCCGTGCTCGGCCGCGGCTTCGGCAGCCTCCCGCCGGGGCTGGTGCTCTCGCTCGCTGCGCAGATGGCAGAGCGATCCGTCCGCGGGGTGTCGTCCCGGACGCGGTCTGGCAGGCGCCTCCACCGACGGACTTTGGGATGCGCCGCCTTTGCCAGACCCACGCGGCGTGGGGAGCCCGGGGATGGGGCACGTGGGAGCAGCGGGTGTTTTCATATCCCCCGGAGAAAATGGAGCCAGAGTCTCTACCTGTTGGACAGCTGGGCTTGGCTAGCGCCGTGAGCCGTTTTCCTCCCCCCTCCCGCTCTCCTTTAGTGCTCCCTGACCGGCACCTGGAAGAATGACCTGAACTCCACCATGGAGATCAACAGCGTCAGTGACACGGGGGTGTTCAGCGGCCTATACAAAACGGCAGTCTCGAGCTCCGGCAAGCCCGTCCCGCCATCCCCGCTGCAGGGCATCCAGCACCAGGGGCCCCAGCCCACCTTTGGCTTCACCGTCAGCTGGAAAATCACTGGTACAGCCACTCACTATTTGGTGTGGAAGCAAATAGAAGGGGAGGAGGGATCTAGTGGATCTCCCCTTCCTTAGATCTGCCTCTCGCAGATTCTTTCACTGAATGTCCTCCCTCCCCCCCCCCAATCAGATGGAGCTGCCCAAATATTTTGGAGCCTATAAAACATTCCCAATCTCAAGGAAGCATCGGTGAGCCGGGGTATTTATGCGAACTATATCCCCCCCCCCCAATTGATACAACAACTTTGATATGACAGAATCCACCGCAGTCTTTGTGGGCCAGTGTCTGGTGGATGGGAACGGAAAAGAGCACTTGAAGACAACCTGGCTGTTGCGTGCGAAGGTTGGATCCGCGGCAAAGGATTGGGGGGCAACCCGGTAAGGAAACGCAGGGGCTGAACTGCTGCACCTCCTAACTGGAAGGGCCCTGAGCACCTCTTCTTTTTCTCTCTCTTCCACCCCCCAAGTGGCTCTTGAAAGGGCGCCCCAATGGTTTGCCTCTCTCGGGGCAGCTCCTGCAGGAGAGGCTGGCATTGTGAGTCTAGGAGACTCTGTTTCTGCCACTTCCCCCACAAAGGAAGGCAGCAAAGCTTTTGAGCAGCTTCCCCAGGTCCTTCTCACTGACAAGTGTGGTTTGGATGGCACCACAGTCTGGGTTGCCCACAGCGGCAACACTTGGAGAGTTGGCATTAATTGCTCTACTCAAATCAGAGAGCAGTAGCCCAGCACAGCCCCATATTTGTAGGGGGCAAAGAGGCCACCTGGGTGCCTTCCCTGAGCGAGCGCAAGGCCTGCAGCTCTGCTGCTCCCCTCCAAAGAGGCCATTTTTGCAGCCACCTGGACGGAGCTTCTTGACGGGAAGCCCCCAAAGACCTTGCAGAATTCGCCCAGCCTGCTTTGGGAATTGTCATTCCCCGGCCCTGGCCACCTCTGAGAAACAGAAGCCTCCATTTCCTTTGCCCTCCCTTTTCATTCTCACGTGCCTGGGTGGGAGGAGGGAATGGGGTGGGGGATGGGATGCTCAGCCTGGGGGGGGGCATCAATCACGCCACCATGAATTTTGACATTTCCCTCCCTCCTGTTTCACTGTAGGGTTGGCCCAAACACCTTCTACCGCACAGAATGAGAGGGTGAAGAGAGCAAGGCTTCCCCGTTTCTGCCTTGGGGGGCCATGGGGGGGTTACCCTTCCTGCCTCTCCCATCAGACGCTCTTCTCCAATAAAATGTTTGCCTGAGCAGCCTTGGCCTCCCTGGTCTTTCAGAAGCTCCCTGGGTGCCAGTCTGCGGGTTTCCAGGAAAGTCTGGGTAGGACCCCCAGTCTCTTTACACAGCCTTTGCCCTTGAAGACTTTGGGAATCTGGAGCTAATCCACTGATGATCTGACCTATTAATTTATTGGGAAATTATTATAGGCTTTTTGCAAGTGAGCCATGAATTAGCTTCACCCAGAGCTGCTCCATCCTAATCACTTGGCCTAAGCTTTGCTTGATAGAATCATTGTTAGAACCAGCAGTTAGCTAGAACCTATTTCGACACTTGTGGTTGGCCACAAACGGTTCAGTTATAGAAATTGGATTTGCAATCAAGAATTTTGCAAGTGGGGTCATTAGAGGAACAAGAAAAAGTAATGTGGCAACTAGAATAGAAAGATTAAAAGTTAAGAACCAAGGTGATGGACAGCCTGGGGGAAAGAATCTTCTCTATCCAATGAGACACCACCAAGGTACCCTATCCGGTCAGGCCCCCAGACTGAGTGGCTGAGCCAGGTTTTTAGGCTCTTCCAGAAGGCCAGGATTGTGTTTGTGTTTGTGTGTGGGGGGGGAGGAATCTCACCTCTGGTGGTAGAATATTCTGGGGGGGGGGGCACAGCAGAAAATGCTCTTCTCCTGGAGCCCAGCAGCAGAAATTCTTTGGCCAATGGGATCCAAATTAGGCTGCTTCCATGGAAGGAGAGGGGCCAGCTAGCCCCATTGGGGTGAGGCAGTTCCTCAGATACCCCAGAGCTTCACTCAGTGTACCCCCCATGCTTATTATGGGATATTACCCAGCTGCATCTCTGTTCAGCAGATCAGGAACAGGTAATGAAATCTCAGGAAATTCTGATATGTTTAGGATTTACATTACTTTTATTACAAAGTTAAAGTAATAGAACCTTGCAAAGCTGAATCTACCTCCCTCTCTTCATCTTCCTGAAATGGAAGAAAGTCATTAGGTCTGAGACCCTTCCTCAAATTTCATTTCTGCTTTGGACACAGTTTTTTTCATCTGATCCTCACTTCTCTTGAGGCTCTTCCTCCCGTTTCCTCTTGTAGCCCATTCTGCCGCCAGGGAGGTGCACCAGCAAATGGGTAATCTGAGGCACAACTGGAAGAGATGCTCACAAGAGAAGATAAAAGCAAAGGAAAGGGGGGGGTTGGCTGGGTCTGTTGTCCAAGGAAGGAGTGGATCTGCTGCCAGGAGAACCTGGTTGGAGACGAACAAGGAAGAGGCAAAGAGCAGAGCTGTTCCTTCCCTGGGTCTTCTTCCCTAAGACTACAGATGGAGCTGGGCAGAAACAGTAGCAGGGTCCAGGAGACAAGAGAGGGAGGGAGGGAGGGAGGGAGGGAGAGAGAGTGCATAGGTGAGTTGAAGTCTCCAAGCCAAGTTGTCCAGGAGTCTGGAAGGAGCTCCTGGGGACCATCTCAGACCCATCATATTTTAGTGCTTAGCAGGAGCATCAATGGTTTGGGGTGACCCCAAATCAACCTGATCTTTTTTGACACACTGTCTGATTGAGTTGATTATGGGAATGCAGTGGACATTATGTACCTTGACTTCAGCAAAACATTTGAGAAATACCAATGAAATCTTGGTGGTGAAGAAGAAGAAGGCAACCTGTGGCTGGCCTACACTACCATTAATCATGGATAGACCCTGTGGAGAGATCAAATCCAATAAGGGCGTATTAAAGGCTCCAGATCTGATTGAAAGGAAGTGATGAACCTGGTGCTGGGTGCCCGTCAGAGCGGAGGGCCGGATGGTGTTGCCGGTGGCAGCCATGGCTGTCATGTAGGAGCGGCTGAACACCCCGGCATTATTGCTATTGGAGATGACCATCCTGGTCGTTCATCCAGTTGCCAGGGAGCACTAAAGGAGAGCGGGAGGGGGGAGGAAAGCGGCTCACGGCGCTAGCCAAGCCCACCTGTCAACAGGTAGAGACTCTGCCTCCATTTTCTCCGGGGGATCTGAAAACACCCGCTGCTCCCGTGTGCCCGACCTCCGGGGCTGCCCACGCCGGTTCGGGACGGCAAAGGCAGCCGATCCCAAAGTCCGTCGGTCGAGGCGCCTGCCAGACCGCGTCCGGGACGACACCCCGCGGGCGGATCGCTCTACCATCTGCGCAGCGAGCGAGAGCACCAGCCCCAGCGGCAGGCTGCCGAAGTCGCGGCCGAGCACGGAGGAGGAAACGCTGGGCGTCCGTCCGTTGGGGACCCAGGGCCTCTGGC
>NW_015391213.1:28841-30481 GCF_001527695.2 Protobothrops mucrosquamatus
CCCCCCCCCCCCGCCCTTTCGCCCAACCTGTGGCAGGACTAGATTCAAATTTCTCGCTTCTTCACCATGGGGCAAAATACTTGCTTTTCGAGGTTTTTGGGGTACGGAGGCCTTAGAGTCTTTGCTTGTTTTTCCGGGCGGGTGTGGGTGTAAATCACCTGGGGGGCTGTTGAGAGAGCCTGTTTGGAGGGGGAGGGGCTAGAGGGTCTAACCCTTCACTCAAAACTAGCTGGTTGCAGATTCTCCCCTGAAAGACGGAATTGGGAATCGGCAGCCATTGTTTCAGGATTGCTGTTTCTCATTAATATTGGGAAGTAAATATTGGCCTGATCAACTTGATATTTTTGACACATTGTCTGATTTAGTTGATTATGGGAATGCAGTGGACACAAAGAAGGTTGACTTCAGCAAAACATTTGACAAATATCCACTGCTGAGCCGAGGTGGGGGGGGGGAATGCCCCAGTGTGGTCCAGACAGAGAGTCTGTGCAACAGAAGGTGCCCACAACTGCTCCCAATTCACACACACACACACACACACACACACACACCCCGCTCCCTGTTACCTGTGTGGTCACTAAGTGGTGAAAGGGCTCTGAATGGCCCAAGTACTTGGAGAGAACCAGGCGTTTCCCCACGCTGCCAGTCCGCTTCACTCCCTACCTTGAAGAGCTCGAAGTAGCCACCAGAGGACACCTGGGGGGAGGCCAGGAAGTCAGCAGCCAGGTGGGGTTCCCCCCCATCTGGGGCCTTTCCAGCAGCCCCTCCATCACAAGGGGGAAGGATCGGCAGCCAGCAGCACTGCCAAGGGGAAGGGTCCCGGAAGAAGAGGCTGTCGCGGTCCTGATGCAGCCCTAGGAGCCTGGTGGGAAATGTGGTTAGTCCCTGCCCCCTTAGCAGCCAAAAGCTGGCCTGCTGGCAAGAGAACAACACCCAACCTTCAGAAGCAGCAGGGCCAAAGCACATCCCACCCCCAACACGTTCAGGAGAGACTCTTTGACCCATTGGCTATTCTCTCTGGCTCCTCACCCCCACATTTGGGTCAGAGCTGCTTGAACCTCATTCCCCTCCCCCCAGGCCCGGAAGAGCTAAGCAGCATATTCCCCTTAAGGCTGCAAGACCCCCCCCACCAAAGGCCTCCAGTCTGGGGCCCCACCCATAAAGGCCATCAGCCCTGGCCTGGCTCACCCCGTCTCCACGTTCCACAGGTACAGCTCCCCTTCCAGGGTGCACAAGGACAGCTCGCTGGGCAGGTGGGGGCTGCAAGGAGAGAGCGGGGCTGGGGAAGGGCAGAAAGACCCTCCTCCTGGCCAGAGGTCCATTGCCCCTACCCCCCAAGCTGCCGGGCAGCCACACATGTCCCCTTGTCCCACCAGCAGATAGCTCCGTGAACCCCCCACCCCAGCCCCACCTTGGAGAGAGGCCACGTACCTGACTGTGATGGAAGAGCAGGGGGCTTCTGTGCAAACCACTTGCAGAGGGGTGGGAGCCCTTCCACGCTGCTGCCTCGCTGCTGCCTCCATGCAGCCTCCATGCCGCACAGAAATGGTCCGAGTGGACCCCCAGGAAGTCTGGGATGGATGGAACAGAAAGGGCCCCTTCAAGACCAGAACAGCAAGGCCAGCAGAGCACGGCCAACC
>NW_015391213.1:31251-44886 GCF_001527695.2 Protobothrops mucrosquamatus
CCCCGGGCGCTCACCCAGTTCGTCGAGTCCCCCAGGTAGACGTGCTGGTGCAGCAGCCGAGCCGTGGCCCCGAAGGCCGCCTCCGGGTGGTCTAGGAAGAGCCGGCCCAGCTGCGGGCCCAGGGCGGTCAGGGTCGGGCCGGCGGGCGTGCCGTCGGTTCGGGGCGCCGCGTCCGGGGGCTTCAGCGGCAGCGGGGCGGCCTCGGCGGGCAGCCAGCTCTCCCGCGCCCTCCGGCAGCGGCGGGGCAGGAAGAGCGGCGGCGCTCCCGGCTCGCTCGCCGCGACGCCCACCTGCCCGCACTGGCCCCAGCCGGCCCCCCGCAGCCCGGCCCCGGGACCCTCGCGCCCAGGCGGCCCCCGGCGGAAGAGGCCGGGCAGGAGAGCATCGGGGAAGGCCGCCATGGGCGCGCATGCCTGGAGCCGCCGCGAGACGGTCGTGCCTGCGCCCCCTGGCGGCCAGAGGGCGGCGTCGGCGATCTCCGAGCGAGGGGCGGGGCGAATTGTCCCGCAGATGCGAGCGCCCGCCGTCCGCCTGCAAAGCCCCGAATCGCTGGCCCTTGGCGAGTCCAGACGGGCGGGCGAAAAAGCGGCGCGGCTGAGCAGCCCGAAAGCTTTCTCTGAAGGGAAAAGTGCTACGACTTTGCTCCCTTGCGACGTCCAGGAAGGAAAACAGAGAGGCGTGCACCTCGCTGAGCGCTTCCAGCCAGCCGAAGAAAGCAGAGCAAAACATGGAGCATCCCCCCCCCTTCCCCCGATTAGCGCTGTTCTTCTTCACTTACTTCACAGGTAAGTTCGGGTGTAGAAAAAGGCCATTTGAACCCGGGCCGGCCTGGAGCCTCTCCTCTCCCGCCACAGCTCAGCCCCTTCTTTCCACTCTCCCCCCCCCCATCACCCAATCCAAAGCAAAGAGATGCTGGCCAGTTTTGGGGGAGGGAAGCAGCCGTTCAACCCACAAGCCAGACAACTCTTGTCTCCTGGCGGTGCTCAGGACCATCGGAACAAAATTTCTCTTTCAGCCAAGCCCCCCCACACACACTTTCTTCCATGCCCAGAAGACAATTCCCAAAGCCAAGCGCAGCAGGCAGCGGGACTCCAGGATGGAAGGCTGAGACCCTCTGCTGCTTCCAGGGAGCAACCTGGGGATTCTTGTCCTGCCCACCCACCCCAATTCTTCCAGGCAGTTCCTTAACTGGTCCCAGCCCCCAGCTTGTGCGTGACAGAGGGTCTGCGCTCACACAGCCCAAATTGCCTGTCGGGTCTACATAGATCCCTATCCTGACGCTGACATTCTGCTGCGAGGGGGGAACCCCCCTGGGGCTTTTTGTGATGTATCCATTTTACCTTCTTCCTCTTTTGCTTTGACATATCTTCCTGGGAAATGGGAGAGGGGAGGGACGAGCCTGGGCCTTCTGTTTTGTCTCATCTCTGGAGAAGCAAGGTCCAGGCATCTGAGAACAACTTCTTATTACTTTCCCAGCTCGAAATTCTCACAACACCTTCACCCCTCTGGATTGGCTCTCAATGGACTGGGCAGTTGCGGGGGTCTGAACAAAGGGGATTTAACCTAACCGTTTTTTTCCACGGGAATTTTAGATCCTGCTTGTCTTCTCTGCAATTGCTCTCAATAAAAGATCCTCTTGAAATGCTGCCTGTTTCAAGAGTTCAATTTCCTTGAGGGAATAGCTGAGGTGAGACCTTACATTGCCTTTCTGGGATTAAAAGGCTTCAACCCAGTCCAAAAAGGCTGCAGCAACGGGATTGCATTCCGGACGTGCTCAGCAGCCCCGGGGCACATCCTCTCTACTCCAGGTGCTCCCTAAGAGGAGGAAGGGGCCCAAACTGGCTGAAGACCCCCCTCTAAGCGGGAAGGCAAAGGATCCCTGGGTATTCATATTTGGCTTTATTTTGGACAAGGTACAGTATTTGATAGAAAAAGAGGCGGTGTGTAAAGTCCTCTTAAAAGCCCCACCCTGCATTCAAGATGGGGGGGAGGGTTCATTAAGGCCATTGTTGGGTGCCCCTAAGCTAAGACTCCAGAAAACCAAGATCATGACATCCAGCCCTCTCAATTCCTGACAAATGGATGGGGAAGAAATGGAGGTAGTGACCGATTTTATCTTCCCGGGCTCCAAGATCACCGCAGATGGGGACTGCAGCCAAGAAATTAACAGATGTTTGCTCCTGGGGAGGAAAGTAATAGCAAATCTAGACAGCATACTAAAAAGCAGAGACATCACCCTGCCAACAAAAGTGCATATAGTCAGGGCCATGGTTTTCCCAGTTGCAATGTATGGCTGTGAAAGTTGGACCATAAGAAAGGCCGAGCGCCAAAGAATTGAGGCCTTTAAACTATGGTGCTGGAGAAGACTCCTGCGAGTCCCCTGGACTGCAAGGCGATCCAGTCGGTCAGTCCTGGAGGAGATCAACCCCGGCTGCTCTTTAGAAGGCCAGATCCTGAAGTTGAAACTCAAGTTCTTTGGCCACCTAATGAGAAGGAAGGACTCACTGGAGAAGAGCCTGATGCTGGGAAAGATTGAGGGCAAGAGAAGAAGGGGACGACAGAGAATGAGGTGGCTGGATGGAGTCACTGATGCAGTAGGCCTGAGCTTAAATTGGACTCCAGAAGATGGTAGAGGACAGGAAGGCCTGGAGGAACGTTGTCCATGGGGTCGAGATGGGTCGGACACAACTTGCAACTAACAACAACAAAGACTCCAGAATCTCTGGGCTGGGCAATAAAACGTGATGGGGATATATGAGTTAATTACACAGGGTGCCCCCCAGAGCCCCACAAGAAGCCTGTCTCTCCTGCATGCGTCCTTAAGAGTGATTGTGGGGAGAGCGGAAAGCAGGTTGTGGCAGCCGGGTCCTGCCTGTGATCAGTTCTGAAGATCCAGGAATGCACCTGACTCCCTGGAACAGAAAGAGCTACGATGGCCTCCAGACGGAGGCAAACAGCCCTGCTCGGCTGCTTGGAAGGCAGCTCTGCCTTCTTCTGCCTGTTTGGGAAAGAGCTGCCAGTTCTGCTGCCTCAGGCTTTAAGCCTTGCGGCACAGGCTGCCATCGCTTCCCACTTTCCCTTGGAAGAAACGATGATCAGGATCCCTTCCATCGGATAACAGGCCTGGATCTGAGGTGGAAATTTAGTTACAGGAAGTCCTTGACTTATGACCACAATGGAGCCTGCCCATCACCGTCATGTCATGATCATTATAATTGACACCAATCATCATGTGACCAATTTTACGAGCATTTTCTGCAGTGGCCATTAAGCAAATCACCATGGTCATTAAGTGAATCCAGTTAATGTCGTTAAGCGAATGCCATGCTCCCTAAGTGAACTCATTGTTCCAAAAAAATTGTAAATTGCCGGTCACATGACTGGAGGATGCTGCAAAGGCCCAGAAATCCAGGCCAGCTGCCCAGTGCCCAAAATGTGCTCATGTGACTGTGAGAAGCAGAATGACCTTTGGAACTTTGGGATACGGTCATAAATACCTTTGGGGGGATCCCCCATAACCCTGAATGGTCACTAAGCAACCTTCGTAAATCCACTTCCTGTATTTATTTAAAGATTTCTATGGGACACATCTTGCACCACACAACTCTGGGAACTTAACAACAGTGATGACAAAAAGAAAAACAACACAATAAGAAAATAAGAACCAGACCTCCCTCTCCCTCAACAACACTCACTCATCCATATGATCCCCTGGACAGCAGCCCTAAGACATCCTTAGGGAAGTGCAGATGACCTGACTCTCTGCCACGTGGGGCTTTAAGCATGATACCAATAGCACTTAGATATATCTACCCCTTCACAGTGCTTTACAGCCCTCTCTAAGCAGTTTACAACCTCTTGCCTCCAGCAATCTGGGTCCTCATTTTACCGACTTCGGAAGGATGGAAGGCTGAGTCAACCTTGAGTGTGTGAGAATCGAACTGCCAAACTGCTGGCAGCCAGCAATCAGCAGAAGTAGCCTGCCGTACTGCATTCCAACCACTGCGCCACCACGGCTCATGATAGATCAGTGTTTCTCAACCTTGACAATTTTAAGGCATGTGGACTTCAACTCCCAGAATTCCACAGCCAGCAACGCTAGCTGTGGAATTCTGGGAGTTGAAGTCCACATGCCTTAAAATTGTCAAGGTTGAGAAATACTGTGATAGATAGAAAGGGCACCTTCAGTTGCACCCAGGAGGAAACTGGGAGCCACCGTATTATATGGCCAAACTGGGGAGTGTCCAGTACCATATGAGCTGCCACATCCTGAACCAGTTGTAACTTCCAGGTGGTCTTCAAAGACAATCTCATGTCCAGTGTGTTGCAATAGTCCAACCAGGAGGTGACCAAGGCATAAGCAACCGTAAGCGATGGGCCCCAGTCCAGGAATGGGCACCACCTGTCTGTCAACACCCCCCCCCCCCGCAGTCATGTCTGCCACCTGCTCCTCCAGGAGGACACCCGCATGGTCTATCAGCTCTTTCTGGCCTGTTTGAGGTTTCTGGAACACACACCCGCCGTGGGCTTCCGCAAGGGATGAAGGCCAGCCACGGACCAGCAGAGCCTATCCACTGCAGCCTCCGCGTGAGCTGCGGTGTGTGCGCCAGAAGCACCCCCGGAGGATGGCCAGCAGGGTCTCACAAGAGCTGTGGGAGTGTGTAGCAGAAGACCTCCTGGAGAGCCAGTCTGCGGGCTTCAGCACATTCAGAGCTGCTGGCCCTTGGCGAGGCTTTGCAGGAGGAAGGCAGGCAGGGCTGAGAGCAAGCAGAGGGCCTGTGAGTAGACTCCACCAACACTGGGCTTTCCTCCAACCCTCGCTTGAAGGGTCTTCAGGCTCTGCGTCGTAGCCACATGAGCCACCACAGCCCCTTGTCCCACTGCCCCCTCCCCAGCTGGGCCATGCAACCTCCCTTTGGCAAACAAGGCTCCGCCACCCTGTTGCGCTCACTGTGCCCATCTCAGAGTTGCACCCTCACTCAGCGCCTGGATCCCAGGCCAGCAGCAGCAGGTGGAGGAAGACAGCCGGCTGCCAGCAGCGAAGAGACAAGGGTCATCAGCAGAGTGTGGAATGACCAAAAGGGCAGAGATGGGGAAAAACAGGTGGTCAAGCTGTGTGTGGCAGAGCAGAACCATGAAGTCCTGCCTTCCCAAAGGTGCTGTCCTGGCCTAATGACCACAACTGGGACTTCTGGAATTGCGATTGTTAAGCTGTATGGTCATAGTAATTGTAAGTCAAGGACTACTTGCAGTGAGTCCCTTGAATATGACCTGTTCAGTGTGAAAGGGCATTAAAATAGACAGTAAGAGCAAAAATGTGGATTCTGCCAGAGGAAAGCCGTGTTCATCTATGGTGGCAAAAGAGCCAGAGGGTGAAACGTTGCTGCCAGATTCCTCCTGACTTTCTGCTTATTTGGTGGCTGAGGCTTCTTCCATGTCTGGGCTCCCCTGCCCTATCTGGGCATCCCGAAGGCAGCTGCCACCTTGTGCAGAATGCCCGGCACCTCTCTCAGCCAGGCCCTCTCCTGCCCATCTCCTGCTTTGATACTCACCCAAGTACACCTGGTGCAGCTTCAGCAGGTGCCCACAGAAGCACTTGGACTCATCACCCACCCGGAAACAATCCCAAAGGGATTCAGGACAGCGCCAGCCGATGTAGAGACCTGCAGAGGAGGAGAGAGGCCTGCTGGGTGGGTGGGCTTGCAGAAGGCTGGGGGCTGTTTGGATGGCCATCAGGGCCCCAATCCCTGCCCCAGCAAGCTCAAATCCCACCCAGCAGCCTCAACACTCATTCCTCTCTCTTGGGGGGAAGAGGAGGGCATCCCAGATGCCAAACTGGGAAACAACTTGGATTCTGCCCAGTGTCGTCCTCCTCCTCCTCATCATCATCACCAGAAGGAAGCGGAGCATGCAAGCTGCTTCTCAGAAAGCAGCCCCTGGTTGCTGTGCCCACCTGCCCAGAATTCTGTGAAGAGGGTCCCTCTGAGGCTTGTGGCTGGCATCATTGCAGCGGCTCCTGGGGCCTCCCCTCCATGGGTCCCTGCAGGGAGGCTCCCACCCACCTGTCTGGATGGACTTGAGGGCCGCCTCCTTCTCCAGGTGGAAGAGCTCCTTGGTGTTTTTGGCGAATTTCTCTCCGTGCATGGCCTTGGCCACCGACACCAGCTCCTCCTTCTCGGCTGGCACGATGGTCCTCACCACGTAGCCTGTGCGGAGAGCAGCCGGCCTCAGCCTGGCTCCCAGCTTTGCTTTAAGCCTGCCACCTTCCGTGTTGGGCTCCCACTGCTGCCCTCCAGCCCTGCCTTCCCTCTGCTCCTTTCGCCGCCTGGCAGCTGCTTCTGGGGGGCTGTGGAAACTGCTACCCCGCTTTGGTCTCTGCCCTGGGGTGGCCCCCTCCCCTCCCTGTCCCTGAAGATTCCTGCCCCGGGTGGGGGGGCACCCTTTTCTCCTCTGCTGGACTGGGGCCCTGGACAGAAAACACCCGCTTTATGGTGGCTTCTCCGCTAGTTGGCGGCCAAAGCCCAGTCCNAAGCCGAAGGGAAGCAGCATCTGGGCGAAGAGGGAAGAGCCCCTGCTCCGGCACTCTTTCCTCTCCCTCCCTGGCCTTGCCCTGGGCCCGGCTGCATCTGGGGGGGGCACTGCCCTGGCCGACTCCCCCTGACCTGGTGCGCCCTTCTTGGCCGGCGGGCCCTTCTTCTTGGCTTTCCTCTGCTCACCTGGGCTCAACCGTGGGTTCCGCTTCCACGCTGGCTCTGCTGGATGCCAGCAGGAGAGGCGACCGGGCGGGCAGCGTGGGCCGGGCAAGGGCGCGGGGAGGGCTCGGTGGAAGGGAGTCGGGCAGAGGCCGAGACGGCTCACGCGCGCCTGGCCAAGGATCCCTGGGCAGCCGGGCTCTCCCACGGGGGGGGGAGTCGAGGGAACCCCCTCCGTCTGGGGGCTCTACCTCCTTCTGCCGCTGAGTGGCGCGCCTTGTGCTATCGCCGGGGCCGCCTTGCCCGAAACAACCGCCGGCCCATTGAGCCCCGAGCCCCGGGAGGCCTCGCGATCTGCCGGCCGGCGGAGCAATTGGACTTTCCCGGCATCCAGATGCGGAGGAGAGGGCAGGGCGAATTGGCGGGCCGGGAGGGGCGCAGGGGGGACAGGGGCAGCCGGGGGTGGAGGTTGAGCAGGCGTCCCACCCCCGCCCCCCGCAGCTCCTCTACCTTCCTGAGATTCCCGTCGGGTGGAAGAGCAGCGGCGGCCTGGAGGCCTGGATTCCCCGGCGGAGGGAGGAAACCTTTCCAGGGCAACAGAAGCCTTGTTTTATTGGAAGAGCAGCCGCCAGCCGGGTTCCGGCGTTACTGCTCCGCTCCTCCCGCCTCCCTTCCGGCCGCCGGAACCCTGGGTCCCCGCCTGTCTCCTTCCGAATTCAGCCCCTGCTGGGGCACAGACGGCACCCACAGGAATGAGGAGGCTCGCGAGGACCAGCCCTGCCCCGCGCCCCACAGCAGCTCTGTGAAGCTTTGGGGAAAGGATCCCAGCCTGGGGAGGGCAGCTGCAGCAGAGACCGCCCTGAGAAGGTCCAGAGGGAGCTCCGAGGTGCTGAACTCGGCCTGGGATTCTCGGTTAGGTCCAGGATCTCATTTCCTCTTGCTCTTTTCTCCACTAAATGAAGTTGTCAGCAAGGGAGGACCAGGATGCCAGGATAATTGCCCCCCCCCCCTCTTTATCACTCTTGCAGGCCTCTCTGATAGCCTCTCTGCTCATCTGAGGCAGAAAGACCTGGCCTGTATCTTCTGCCTGCCCAGTCTGGGGTCCTGACAGGGTAGGGTACCCTGGGGATGTCTCATGGGGTAGACAAGATTCCTATCCCCAGAATGTCCATCATCTGGGTTCTTAACTTTTACTCTCTTTATTCTAATTTCATTTCTTTTTAGAACTTTTTAATTTTTATTACAATGTAAGCCAACCAGAGTTGCTGTATTAGTGAGATGGGTGACATAAAAAGTTATTAAAATAAAATACGCTCTCCACTTCTGGGGGTATTTTTTGGCATGCTAAGGTGGAGCTTTTTGTCTTTGGACCTTTAAGCAAAGATGCCACGTTACTTTTTCTTGTTCCTCTAACTGCTCCACTTGCAAAAATTTTGATTGCAAATCCAATCCCTATAACTGAACCGTTTGTGGTCAGCCTCTTTGGCTTCTTCAGGTAAGTGTGGAAATAGATTCTAGCTAACTGCTGGTTCTAACAATGACTCTGTCAAGCAAAGCTTAGGCCAAGTGATTAGGATGGACCAGCACTGGGTGAAGCTCATTCATGGCTCCTTTGCAAAACCCTTTCATAATATCCCAATAAATTAATAGGCCAGATCCTGAGTGGATTGGATGCAGGTTCCCAAAGTCTTCAAGGGCAAAGGTTGAGTAAAGTGCAGAACAGTAGTAGAGCAGTAGTAGAGACAAAGCTAACTCTTTTCCCCAGAGCCCATACTCCAGATGGGGGTCCTACCCAGCCTCTCCTGGAAACCTGCAGACTGGCACCCAGGGAGCTTCTGAAAGACCAGGGAGGCCGAGGCTGCTCAGGGAAACATTTTATTGGAGAAGAGCGTCTGATGGGAGAGGCAGGAAGGGTCACCCCCCCATGGCCCCCCAAGGCAGAAACGGGGAAGCCTTGCTCTCTTCATTACCACTCTCTGCGGTAGAAGGTGCTGGAGCCAGCCCTACAATGAAACAGGAGGGTGGGAAATGTCAAAATTCATGGTGCCATGATTGTTGTCTCCCCCCCCCCAGGCTGAGCATCCAATCCCCCACCCCATTCCCTCCTCCCACCCAGGAACATGAGAATGAAAAGGGAGGGCAAAGGAAACGGAGGCTTCTGGTTCTCAGAGGCGGCCAGGGCCGGGGAATGACAAGACCCAAAGCAGGCTGGGCGAATTCTCCTAGGTCTTTGGGGGCTTCCCGTCAAGCAGCTCCGTCCAGGTGGCCACAAAAGGGGCCTCTTTGCCCCATACAAATATGGGGCTGTGCTGGGCTACTGCTCTCCGATTTGAGTAGAGCAATTAATGCCAACTCTCCAAGTGTTGCCAGCTGTGGGCAACCCAGACTGTGGTGCCACCCAAACCACTCTTGTCAGTGAGAAGGACCTGGGGAACCTCATGAAAAGCTTTGCTGTCTTCCTTTGTGGGGGAAGGGGCAGAGACAGAGTCTCCTAGACTCACAATGCCAGCCTCTCCTGCAAGAGCTGCCCCGAGAGAGGCCAACCATTGGGGCGCCCTTTCAAGAGCCACTTTGGGGGGTGGAAGAGAGAGAAAAAGAAGAGGTGCCGAGGGCCCTTCCAGTTAGGGGTCACAGCAGTTCAGCCCCTGGTTTTCCTTACCAGGCCGCCCCCCAATCCTTTCCCTCGGATTTAGGGGGCTCACGCCGCAGCCAGGTTGTCCTCAGCTGCTCCTTTCCGTCGTAGTCCACCCGACAATGGCCCACAAAGACGGCTATGGGTCCTGTCAGGTATCTTCCATTCCACAACCAAAACTGAACGATTTCACTATTGTACAGGACGGTGAAGCTAAAGGTAGGCAGGAGCCCCTGATGCTGGATGCCCAGCAGCGGGTGTGAAAAGATGTAAGGCATATGTGTATCGAAATAGAAGAAGCCTCTGAACACCCCCGTGTCACTGACGCTGTGGATCTCCATGGTGTTGCCCAGGTCATTCTCCCAGGTGCCGGTCAGGGAGCACTAAAAAAAAGCGGGAGGGGGGAGGAAAGCCTGTCAGGGTGATAGCCAAGCCCAGCTGTCCAACAGGTAGAGACTCTGCCTCCATTTTCTCCGGGGGATCTGAAAACACCCGCGGCTCACACGTGCCCGACCCCCGGGGATGCCCACGCCGCGTCGGGATGAGAAAGGCAGCCGATCCCAAAGTCCGTCGGTCGAGGCGCCTGCCAGACCGCGTCCGGGACGACACTCCGGTGGGGGATCACTCTGCCATCTCCGCACAGAGCGAGAGCACCAGCCCCGGAGGCAGGCTGCCGAAGTCGCGGCCGAGCACGGAGGAGGAAACGCTTGACCGGACAGCCATCGGAGACCGAGGGCCTCTGGCGCTCAGCGCGACGGCACCGGGTGCGATCAACCCCAGGAAGCGGCCCCCTCTGCGCAGCCCGCCGGCTCCCACCAGCTGCTCCTGTCGCCCACCCGAGCAGAGGCTGGTGAGTGTGGGGGCTTTCCACACGGGAGGCTGGGACCCTCCACCTCCCACCCCGCATCAGACCTTGGCGCGTGACTCGGACTTTTGGGGTTCGGCAAAGGTTCCCGAGCAGCCGAGCAAGAAAGCGAGGAGCCCCAGAGCTGCCAGGCCAATCGCCATGGTGGTCTCCAGGAATCTAGACGTGCCAGCCCCAGGCGGGACGCCCCTTATAAAGCCCCGCTCGCACCGGCTCCTCCCCCCCTTTCAGGTGCCGCCTCCCTCCACCACCCCCAGCGGCTGGGAGGGGCGAGATCCCCGTCCGAGGGGCGGACGCTTCTGCGAAATCGCTGGTCCCGCTGCGAGCGCTGAGCAGCACTTGGGCAGCAAGAGGGGAGAGGGGCATTCCTTCTCGGGCACCCCACCGCCTCTGACCCAACACGGGCATTCTTACTTTCCTCCTCCTCCTCCTCCTCCTCCTCCTCCTCCTCCTCCTCAATTAGCTTCCCCAATTAGCTTAAAGCCAGGGGATTCTCCTAAGCTCCTCAGCCCGGCAAAACCTTACCAGCTTCTCCTTGGGTTCCCACAGCAGCCTTTTTATTATGGCTAGTTGAGCTTACATCCCCCCTCCCCCCATGCACCTGATTCCTAAAGGTAAGAAAAGCCTATTAAAGGAATAGAGAAAATGGCTGCGTTTTCACCAGTTGTCAGAGGGGGAACATCCAATGTTAGCAGCGTTGACATCCGGTGGGGGGGCCCTTACAAAAAGGACAAATCCTGCAATTCAAACAAAATCACAGGTTAGGGATCGCCCTTTGGTTTGTTAGGGTGTTTCTCATAGAATTTATGAATGAGCCTGTTGGCTTTTACATCACTAGATTTTACCCACGTGGCTTCAGTCAAAGGGTCTCCTTTCCTCGGCACTAAGTACTGTAACTTTCCCTTAAAAAGTCTAGAATCAAGAATAGGCTTCCCTTCATAATGAGTCTGTCCAGCTGGCTACCATGAGAGGCCCAGGTGCCTTCTTAGGGAGAGGTCCTAAGGTGGAGCCCCGAGACAGGCTCAGCAATTAGCTAGAAACTATTTCCACACTTACCTGAAGAAGCCAAAGAGGTTGGCCACAAACGGTTCAGTTATAACAACTGGATTTGCAATCAAGAATTTTGAAAGTGGAGCAGTTAGAGGAACAAGAAAAAGTAACGTGGCATTTTTGCTTAAAGGTCCAGAGGCAAAAAGCTCCACCTTAGCATGTCAAAAAACAACCCCAGAATTGAGACCTTATTTTATTTTTATGCCACCCATCTCACTAATACAGCAACTCTGGGTGGATTACATTGTAATAAAAATTAAAAAGTTCTAAAAAGAAATGAAACCAGAATAAAGAGATTAAAAGTTAAGAACCCAGGTGATGGACATTCTGGGGCTAAGAATCTTGTGTACCCCATGAGACACCCCCCAGGGTACCCTACCCTGTCAGGGACCCAAGCTGAGCAACTCAGCCAGGTTTTCACGCTCTGCCAGAAGGCCAGGATTGTGTTTTTGTGTGTCTGAGGAGAGGGGGATCTCACCTCCCATGGTAGAATATTCTGGGGGGGGGGGCACAGCAGAAAAGGCTCTTCTCCTGGAGGCCAGCAGCAGAAATTCTTTGGCCAGTGGAATCCAAATTAGGCTGCTTCCACTGGAAGGAGAGGGGCCAGCTAGTCCCATTGGGGAGAGGCAGTTCTGTACATACCCCAGCTGCACTAAGTGCACCCCCATGCTTATTATGGGATGTTACCCAGCTACATTTGTCTTCAGCACATCAGGAACAAGTGATGAAATATAATGAAATGCTGATGTATTTAGGACTTATATTACTTTTATTACAAAGTTAAAGTAATAGAACCTTGCAAGGCTGAATCCACCTCCCTCTCTTCATCTTCCTGAAAGGGAAGAAAGTCCTTAGATCCGAGACCCTTCCTCAAATTTCATTTCTACTTTGGACACAGTTTTTTTCATCTGATCCTCACTTCTCTTGAGGCTCTTCCTCCTGTTTCCTCTTGTAGCCCATTATGTCACCAGGGAGGTGCAGCAGCAAATGGGTAATCTGAGGCACAACTGGAAGAGATGCTCAGAAGAGAAGATAAAAGCAAAGGAAAGGGGGTGGCTGGGTCAGTGGTCCAAGGAAGGGAAAGGGAAGACTGGATCTGCTGCCAGGAGGACCTGGTTGGAGGAGAACAAGGAAGAGGCAAAGAGCAGAGCTGCTGCTTCCCTGGATCTTCTCCCCCAAGACTCCAGATGGAGCTGGGCAGAATCACCAGCAGGGACCAGGAGACAAGAGGTGGGAGGGAGGGAGGGAGAGAGAGAGACAGACAGAGAGAGCCTGGGTTGTCTGGTGGGCTTCTCATGAAGGCCGCAAATGAACGACACGACACAAGGACTTCTCGTGATGAGAGCCTAGAGCATGTCTGGGATGAGTCGCCCAGAGCTGACTCCAAAGATCCCTTTTATTGTATTTGGGATAAAATGGGTGGTTACAGAAGGTAAGAAGGGGGCAGGTACATATTAACATATAGGTACGTGACAGTAAGCACACTTTACAAGCCTTGTAAATGGGGGGAGTGGGGGGAGTTTGCAAGAGGGGGTGATTGCTCTTTGTTCCTTCTTCCTCCTTCTTCCTCCTTCTTCCATCCACGTGGTACAGCTGCATGGAAGCCTACACATGGACTGCAAGGGCATTATTCCCACATCTCCTCTGTTTTTGTTTTTTCAACAGGTGCGTCTGCAAGGCTTAAAAGTGATTGTTTTTCAGCTATTAATATGTCCTTCCCTTGAGAGAATAAAAAACCTTTGCATGTCTGTAGTAGGGAAGGAAGGCATTGAATGCAACAACACAACATAATTAGAAGAATGATTATGGTCATTATTGTAGGGATCAGAGAATGCAGCCAAGAGCCGTCCGGTAACCAGGACCATAATGCCCCCCATATGTCAATGGCATCAAGGCCATCAGTCCTGAGGGGGTTGTTTCTGATCATGTCTTCCATGTATAATATCGTATGGGTGATATTTATTTCATAGTCATGGATGTATACACAGCAGTGAGAGTGAATCAGTGCACAAACTCCTCCCTGGGAGGCCAGAATGATGTCAAGGGCATAGCGATTCTGGAGAGCGACTTCTCTCACCTCACTCAATTCTGCATTTATCATTTCTAGCATCCTTTTTTGTTTTTTTAAGCTTAAACCCAAAAGTTTTTTTTTGTTGCATTTTATACATGCTGGTACTATGCAGACTAAAGTTTGCCGAGTCATCTTTATCTTCTGATTCATTGGTCAGTTCGATAAATGGGTTGGCTTTAAAGGTAGTAAGTTTTCCTTCAGTTGATAACTCAGGATGGGACAGTCTGTCTCCTGTGTTGATGTCATCATGGTCAGCTTCCATAGTTAAAAGATGATATCGTACTGGGTCAGAGTGTTGCCATAGAGCCATTACTTGAGCTGTTGC
>NW_015391214.1:0-1444 GCF_001527695.2 Protobothrops mucrosquamatus
TACCACAGTATAGTGCAACATTGAAGTGCAATATTAGGGCCAGTGCAATGGTGAATTAGAATGTGAAGGATGTGTGTATATAACGTATGTTTTTACTTGTGGTTTTTACTTGTGTGTAGTGTGCACTGCGGACAGCACTTAATGTCATTGTGAGTTACACAATGACAATAAAGATATTCTATTCTATTCTATTCTATTCTATTCTATTCTATTCTATTCCATTCCATTCCATTCCACTCCACTCCACTCCACTCCAAATTCCAAATTCCAAATTCCAAATTCCAATTCTATTCTATTCTATTCTATTCTATTCTATTCCAAATTCCATTTTCTATTCTATTCTATTCTATTCCAAATTCCAAATTCCAAATTCCAAATTCCAAATTCCAAATTCCATATTCTATTCTATTCTATTCTATTCTATTCTATTCTATTCTATTCTATTCTATTCTATTCTATTCTATTCTACCTGTGAAAATCTGTGATCCACAACCTTTTTTTAATCGAACTTTGTTATAAGATAAACTACAAATAGAAAGAATAAAAACTGAGAAAGATAAAGAGGGAAGAAGAGAAGTTGCAGGAAGAACTAAAAAGGGAAGAAAAATGTAGTGTTTTCCCACTTTTTTCAGTGCTGTATAACGGGGGGGGGGAACCCCTCACACTTCAATCTTTTGCTTTACACTTCAAAATGTTTCAAGCCATTTCTTTAACATCATAATCATTCTAATCCTCAAAACCTAAAATTAAAGTTTTTGTTTTGTTTTGTTTTGTTTTCAACGTTGAGTACAAAATCCAAAAGTGGATCCCAAATGGAAACGCAACTGGATAGATTCTCCTCTTGAATGAGAAGAATCAGTTTTGCCATCCCTGCCAACTCCATCACTTTAACATCCATTGTGGGAATTCATAACCTGTTATCTCTCGTTATTGTAACCGCTCCTAAAGATGCTTAAAGCAGCACTCCTCTATTCTCTTGTCATGAGCTGGGAATGTATGTTCCCCGGCATTTGCAACCTGGATCGTGATATTTACTGGACTTCCCCAAGTCTGAAGGAAGGAGGAGATAGAAAATGGCATGGCCCGAAGCATTTTCATTGATGACAAGGTCTTTCCGGTGTCCTTTGCTGGCATGGAAAGACGTTTCAATTATTCCCTTGAAATGCAGATCAAGCGCTCTTGCCAAGACACATTCTGTCCCTTCAAAATGTCCCCGTCACTGAAGCCCATAAAAGAGCTGAAAAGGTAGGCCTTCTGCCAGGCTTAGTTTGGTTCTCTGCCTTCTCACTTTCCAGTTCATTTTGTACAGATTCAGTTGATGTTCCTTGGTCAATGACAGCCCCTACATGAAACCTGAGACAGCAGCACCGACTCCACCGGGTGCAACAGGAAAAGGATTTTGAGATGGACATTAACATAAATAACACCTTCCTTCCTTCCTCTC
>NW_015391214.1:3018-21406 GCF_001527695.2 Protobothrops mucrosquamatus
CCTCTCCTTCCTTCCTTCCTTCCTTCCTTCCTTTCTTCTCCTTCCTTCCTTCCTCCCTCTCTTTCTTTCTCCTTCCTTCCTCCCTCCCTCCTACACCCTCATTCCTCCTTCTCCTTCCTTCCTTCCTTCCTTCCTTCCTTCCTTCCTTCCACAAGATGAATCACCATTGATTAAATGTTCAAACAAAATTTTCACACAGCCACATGAAATAACACAGATCCCTGAGCCAAACAGTGCTTTACCGCTAAATGAATAAATATAAAACCCATTTCTCTGCCCACCCCCTCAAAAAATAAAACTTTCTCATGAATCCATTAAGGAGCACCAAGAGAGATCTTCTTCTTCTTCTTCTTGTGCCATATCTGTTATCGGACGTTGGCGATCATGTTGGCGATCCTGTTTTTATCTGCAGCCGCACGAAAAAGTGCTGCTGAGTTTTGTCCAAACCAGTCCCTGAGATTTTGAAGCCACAATGTTCTTCTTCTGCCTGGACCTCGTTGGCCTTCAATCTTTCCCTGGAGGATTAAATGGAGTATGCCGTATTTTTCTGGGTGTCGCATCACATGTCCGAAATATTCTAATTTTAGTTTTTTAATTGTTTTGATGATTTCCCTTGGCTTTCCCAGGTGGATCATCACCTCCTCATTTCTGCTCTTGTCAACCCAGCTTATACGTAACAGCCGCCTGTAAATCCACATTTCAAAAGATACCATTTCCAATTCCTGGTTTAATACCAAATACTTCCTGGGCCAAAATCTGGAAGTTTAATACTTTGTCAGCATCCATGAGTTACGTGGAAGAGTTAGAATTATAATGATTAATTCCAAAACATTACAAAAGAAACTGAGCAGACCATCCAGGAGAAAGAAATCTTTTCAAGTAGGAAAAATAGGGTGATTTGTATGCTGAAAGGAATGTTCTTCTATATATAAAAAAATCCTGGATTCCTCATTATCAGTGCCTGAGATATAAAAAGTATATATAAGATGACATGGCATATGATGCTATTTTGCGATGCCGTACACTTCAGAATACTGGTGGGAAAACCAATATATCTACTGTATATAAATATCAAATCTCTTCACCTCAGAAACTTCACACATATAAATAAATTATCCTTCCTTTTAAATGTTCTCATTATGAACTTTTGGGGTATATGCAAATAAGGGAAACCTGCAATATTGTGATAAAAAAAATATTGGTCAGTTGGAGCTGGATTGGCGAAAGGCTGTGATCGGTGGTTAGGTTATAAGATTATCCCTCAAGGATCCTATCTGAATAAAATGAAGCTCATTTCTAGTTATTGGCTGTGCTCATGAATTTCAATTCAGCCTTAAGACGCGGGGACAATGTAGGCGGGAGACGCAGGCGCTTCCTAAAAACCTCCTTCAAATCTCCACATCAAATCAGCTTCTCGTGTCTGATCAAAAATCTGAATAGGTTTGTCAAAGCAAATTGGATTCATTGAACTCAGGCTGGATAATCTGGAAAGACGTTTCCATATGTCCATTAAAACAAAAACGAATAGAATAGAATAACAGAGTTGGAAGGGACCTTGGAGGTCTTCTAGTCCAACCCCTTGCTTAGCCAGGAAACCCTATACCATTTCAGACAAATGGTGGCCCAATCTCTTCTTAAAAACTTCCAGTGTTGGAGCATTCAAAACTTCTGGAGGCAAATTGTTCCACTGGTTAATTGTTCTCTAACTGCCAGGAAATTTCTCCTTAATTCTAGGTTGCTTCTCTCCTTGATTAGTTTTCATCCGTTGCTTCTTGTCCTGCCTTCAGGTGCTTTGGAGAATAGCTTAACTCCCTCTTCTTTGTGGCAGCCCCTGAGATATTGGTAGACTGCTATCATGTCACCCCTAGTCCTTCTCTTCATTAAACTGAACATACCCAATTCCAGCAATCGTTCTTTATATGTTTCAGCCTCCAGTCCCCTGATCATCTTTGTTGCTCTTCTCTGCACTCTTTCTAGAGTCTCAACATATTTTTTAAATCATGGTGACCAAAACTGGATGCAGTATTCCAAGTATGTTCTTACCAAAGCATTATAAAGCCTGTGTGTTTTTTTCAATATATTTACCCTATATTCATCCATAAATCCATTCCTTCCTCGGATAATCTACATTTGAAAAGAAGCATAAAAATTTGCATGTACAATTCTGGATCTGGATGAAATCAACATGATCTTCCATAACTCAATGATAAGGATCAAATAAATGATTAAAACTGGATTAGAAACAGCACGGATACTCCTGTTGAAACTATTTTGGTTCTCAATGTGAATCTTAAACAAGTTGGTGAATACTGCTTCATGAGATGTCTCAGCTTTGAAAGTCTCATTCTTGAGTCCATAAAGACTCAGACAAGATAAAGGAAGCAGGTCAAGTACAACTTCTGGAATTCTTCCCAACTTATCATCAGGAATAGCCATAGAAGACATTGGTCATTTCTTCTGTCAAACAGAGGATGTTGCCCCTGTGTGCAGATGGATCCACTGGCAAGTATAAGCTGTGTACACCTTGCTTAAAGACATATAATGAGGTGGGAAGGAGGGATGTATAAGTTAATATTTTCCGGGAATATTTTTCCAACAAGTCTCACCTGGATCTGGCTTTTTTCTCAAATCTTTCTACATTTGATCCAGTTATTTTCTGGTTGTTTTTTTTTTTTTTTGAGTTATCTAGCTGATAGATGGAGAGACAGGAAGATGGATTTCCTTGGTCCTTTACATATTTCATTCTAGTTGGGTTGGAGTGAACAAAGAGACAAAAGCTTTTAGAATGATATCAGCTGTTCCTCAAAGGGACAATGCTACTCATGTAGCTGGCTCCATCTCTTTGTTCTCTTTGATCTCCTGAAGGTCTTCTCAGACCTGTTTCTGACTTTAATAAGTCTCATCAGATCCCACCACCTGTATTGTAATTAGACTTCAGTGAATGTGGCTCTACCAAATGAACTATGCACATCCAAGTTTGTATTTATCACTCATAAATACATTACTGTGGACTTACAGTTCTGCAAATACTACAGATAACTTCTTGCTATCTCTATTAAGATTCCAGTAAATTCTCACACATGTTATTTATGATGGAACTTGTTTATAACTGTTCTTATTATGACTAAGCAACAGTTAACATATACCTTAAGTGGTTTTATGCCTAGGTGCATCAATATTATTTTCTGGTGATTAATGGTGAAAATTAAGATTAATGGTGAAAATTAAATAGTGCAAGTATTATAAACATCATCTTCTGTCGAGCAAATCATCTTTGCATCATTTTCTGTTCTAATGAACAGGAAAGACAGTCAAAATTATTAGGAGCCTAAATGTTTGGCCAGCATGATTCATTGAAACAAAATGAGCAAATGATCACGTTGATGCATCGGATATAGAAGATAAGATTTTCAAGAGTTAACAGCCAGGCTGGTTCAAATTCCAGGACAGTTTCAGGAGAGCATGAGAAAAAAATGAACGGCATGGTCTCCTTATTTAATATTTTTTTAAAAAACCTTGATCCTCTTAAATTTGAATATTTTGATGCAGTACTTTGAAAGTGCAATCTCAGATGTTGGGAACTGTAAATGGGGTCTGAGATCTTCAGGTGTAGGAATACCCATTTATACGTTACTTCTTTTGAAACAGTAGCAGCAGCGACAAACATAATAGTTTCGTGGCTTGTAATTTGTGTTTAAAGATTGTAAGCCACGTGGAGTTGCTTCCAAGTGAGATGGGCAGCACATAACTTGAATAAATCAATGAATAAAATAAATAAATCTGTGTGCTTTCAAGTCCATCTTAAATCCGGGAGACTGTCTGAATAATCCCTGAAGTTTTCTAGGCAAGGTTTCAGAAGCGCTTGACCATTGCTTGCTTCCTAGGGCTGAGGGACAGTGACTGGCCCAAGATCAACCAGCTGCTTTCTGCCTAAATTGGGGCTAGAACTCATGGTCTCCCTGTTTCTAGTCTGACGCCTTAATCACTACACCAAACTGTCCCTTTTTATGGCAAATGAAGTCTCACGACAGATGAAAACAACAAACAAACAAACAAACAAATGGAGAGAGAGAGAGAGAGGGAAGGAGGGAGGGAGGGAGGGAGGGAGGAAGGAAGGAAGGAAGGAAGGAGAGGGAGGGAGGAAGGAAGGAAGAAAGGAAGGAAGGGAGAAAAAAAGGAAAAAAGAAAGGAAAAAGAAAGAAAGAAAGAAGAAAGAGGAGAAAGAAAAAAGAAAAAGAAAGGAAGGAAGGAGAGAGGGAGGAAGGGAGGGAGGAAGAAAGAAAGAAAGAAAGAAAGAAAGAAAAAGAAAAGAAAAGAAAAGAAAAGAAAAGAAAAGAAAGAGGAGAAATAATGAAAAAAGGAAGGAAGGAAGGAAGGAAGGAAGGAAGGAAGGAAGGAAGGAGAGAGGGAGGGGAAGGGAGGGAAGGAGGGAGGTAGAAAGAAAGAAAGAAAGAAAGAAAGAAAGAAAGAAAGAAAGAAAGAAAGAAAGAAAGAAAGAAAGAAAGAATTCCTTCTCAGATTCCTAAATGGTGAAGCAGCTGATTTTCCACTTTCAAAAAGAGCTTTAAGGTTTTGGAGGACATTTTTCAAAAAAATCAACATGGTTAGACTCCATCCATTTTGTTAAACCAATGGGTAATTAAGTAAAAATGTACAAGCAGCACCCAAGAATGGCAAAAAAGATGCAAGTAACACCCAGGGTGTGACAGTATTGTCATGCAAAGGCACAGCAGCGGTGGAGTTCATATTATGTAGTATGGAACCCCACACTCCTGGACTCGGTTGTAGCCCATCCATCAAACGTCACATTGCAGGCATATAATGGCATGATTCGCACGAAGACACATCATTATGAGTGCGCGGGCATTTGGGCATCATCGTGTTTTGTCACAGAGGCTGCTAAAAAAGGATGTAACTTTACCCAACCTTTGAATATCTCATTTTGCTGCAGCTGCTCTTTGGACATTGTAGTATTTCTGGTGATGAATCGGTTTGTAAAATGAAAGGGCAAAGGTATTTCAGCTGAATTTTTTATTGTTGAAAGATTTAGCTATTAGACTAGTATTGTATGCTGAACAACGCAGGAAGAGTTCTTCCTAGGATGCAGGCCAGGGCAAAGTACTACATATCTTTATGATTTCTTCCTGTTCTTTGACCAGCCCTTCAAAAAAAGGTTAAGTTGAATAATACTCTCCTGTAGTAGTATCACAAGACTTCTTGAATACAAGAGCCCAAAATATGCGTCCTTGTCCTTGAATAAATCAGAGCTGAGTTTCAGCTGCTAGTTATTTATTCTTATCCGTACTTCCACACTTCCAAACACTTCCGAACAAATCTGGAGAGAGAAAGAGAGAGAAGGAGAAAACAAAACGAGGTATTGGAGGTCTTCTAGTCCAACCCCCTTCTCAGGCAGGAAACCCTATACCATTTCAGACAAATGGCTGTCCAGTCTCTTCTTAAAAACTTCCAGTGTTGGAGCATTCACAGCTTCTGGAGGCAGGTTGTTCCACTGGTTAATTGTTTTAACTGTCGGGAAATTTCTCCTTAGTTCCAGGTTGCTTCTCTCCTTGATTAGTTTCCATCCGTTGCTTCTTGTCCTGCCTTCAGGTGCTTTGGAGAACAGCTTGACTCCCTCTTCTTTGGGGCAGCCCCTCAAATATTGGAACACTGCTATCATGTCACCCCTCATCCTTCTCTTCATTAAAATAGTCATACCCAATTCCAGCAACCGTTCCTTATATGTTTTAGCCTCCAGTCCCCTAATCATCTTTGTTGCTCTTCTCTGCACTCTTTCTAGAGTCTCAACATCTTTTTTACATCGTGGTGACCACACCTGGATGCAGTATTCCAAGTGTGGCCTTACCAAGGCCTTGTAAAGTGGTATTAACAATTCATGTGATCTTGATTCTATTCCTCTGTTAATGCAGCCTAGCACTGTGTTGGCCTTTTTGGCAGCTGCAACACACTGCTGGCTCATATTTAAATGATTGTCCACTAGGACTCCAAGATCCCTCTCGCAGTTACTACTATTGGGCAAGGTACCACCTATACTATACCTGTGCATTTGGTTTTTCTTGCCTAAATGTAGAATCATACTTTTTTCACCATTGAATTTCATTTTGTTAGATAGCGCCCAATGTTCAAGTCTGTCAAGATCCTTCTGTATCTTAAGCCTATCTTCTGGAGTGTTGGCTATTCCTGCCAGCTTGATTACTTTCCACCCTTTGCTTCTTGTCCTGCCTTCAGGTGCTGTGGAGAACAGCTTGACTCCCTCTTCTTTATGGCAACCCCTCAAATATTGGAACATTTCTATCATGTCATCCCTGGTCCTTCTCTTCATTCAACTAGACATCCCAAATTCCTGCAACTGTTCTTCATTGGGTTATGAATTGTGTTGTTCTCCCATTTTTCTGAATACTGCTTTCATCTTCAGATATCCACAGTATTTTGAAACTCTGTGCATCCATGCTCCAGTTCACTTTATGATTTGGGTTTCCAACTGCAAATCACATATCTAAGAAGTGATATGACAGAAATATGATACATTTTGGGCATGTGGCATGATTCCGAAGATTTTTCTTGCACAGTTGTTTAGACTTTTTTCAATTAATTTAGTTATGCAGGAGTTCAGAGTAACCTTCCTAACCGTTTTATCCTCCAAAAGTATTCCTTTAATTTCTAGAATTCTCACCAATAATTATGGTGTCTGGGTGATTCTGGGAATTCAAGTCCACACACCTAGAGGCAAGCCAGACTACAAAAAGCTTGGTTCCTATATTTTTATGGATATATATATAATGAATCTTTTTTCAGGGAATGCAAGATTTATGAAATCCATATACTGGTTATCCTAAAAATGGGAAAGGACCTTAAAACACAGATTCAGTTTTTTAAATTGCAGCTATAGCACACACTCTACATCACAAATATATTGAAAAGAAGGATTGTTTTTTTCCTCCAGTTTTGTTTCCTCTTTCATATTAAATCCACTTTGATTGTTTCTATATAGCGAACCAATTCCAGAATGTAAGCATGGTGGAAACTTCATCTCTGAACTCATTTTTTTTTCTTTTTTTAGAAACTTTATTTTGATTGAACCAAATCTCTACTATTAAATTAAAAAATCTTGAGGGGTCATTACATGGCACAGCTGTAAGCTAAAAAAGAAACAAGATGAAAAAACCATGAGGAATGTTTGGTTCATGTGGGATTAGAACATAAAGATTAATAAGGGCCATGTGACTATCTCCATCTTCAACATTCATAATTATATAGTGACCTCCAGTATCTGAAAAGTACCGCTCAGCTGTTCCAACAGAAAACCTCTTAATATAGCAGTTTTCCTTACCATTTTTAATTGCCACCGATATTCTGAAGATCGATGCAATTTTTTTGCAATGAAGCAATTTTCTTCCTCTGTAAAAATCTGGGACAGGAAAAATGTCAGGGAAGCATCAGAGTAACCAGCTTTTGACACCAGTTTGTATCAACTGAAAGAAGACAAATCAAGGACACCTGGAGGAACAGTACAGTTTGAACTATAGGCTAGGGCCTCATGGACATCTGCAGGAAGACAGACCATATGTTGGATATCAGTATGCCAATGATGTGACTTACAAACATATATCGAATGTAATGTTGTAATTTTGTCAATTTCCACTTGCACAATATGGGGAAAACTTGAAATGCTCCAGGAAAAGAAAAAAAAAGGAACAGATCACGAGAATAGAATAGAATAGAATAGAATAGAATAGAATAGAATAGAATAGAATAGAATAGAATAGAATAGAATAGAATAGGAATGAAATAGAGTAGAGTAGAGTAGAGTAGAGTAGAATAGAATAGAATAGAATAGAATAGAATAGAATAGAATAGAATAGAATAGAATAGAATAGAATAGAATAACAGAGTTGGAAGGGACCTTGGAGGTCTTCTAGTCCAACCACCTGCTCAGGCAGGAAACCCTATACCATTTCAGATAAATGGCTGTCCAATCTCTTCTTAAAAACTTCCAGTGTTGGAACACTCACAACCTCTGGAGGCAGGTTGTTCCACTGATGAATTGTTCTAACAGTCAAGGAATTTCTCCTTAGTTCTAGGTTGCTTCTCTCCTTGATTAATTTCCATCCGTTGCTTCTTGTCCTGATAAAAATGGACTTCCCTCACTTTTAAACTCTTGGATTAATTTTTTTACCACTCTAGTCCTACAAGTGAGATGATTTCTCTTCCAATGAGAATATTGTAGAGAAATAAAATCCCTATAATAAATTAAGAGTCTGACCGATAGTATATACAGTACAATACATTGGAATAAATGAGAGATATCATTTGATGGCTTTGAAATCCTGACTTGATTTCAGAATTGTACTACATTTCCTGCACTGAAGGGAGTTATATACCCAAGGATGATAGTATAAAGAAATTAAAATTAATTTCTTTTTTTCTGGAGAAAAAAAGAATCCGGAAATTATAATCCACCTAAAATTGCTGAATGATGTACTATGTTTTCATTCTGGACCAAATGCATTGGAAACTGGTAAGGTTTTGAGTACATCAAGTAGAGCAATCCCTCCCTTCTTTGGAGAGAGAAGTAGGGATAAGCTAAACATCAGTTCAGTTCTATCATCCAAGAATTGAAATAAACATTGATAATTTGGAATACACATGAAATATAAAATTGGAGGTTCTTATCTGATCAGTTAATTTGCTAAAAAAAATATGCACATTTTAATGAGACTAATTCATACCTCAAGAGATGTTGAAAGTACCGCTTGTCTTTCATTCTTTGTTGGAGATTCAATCAATGGGATGGTGATGTTTGGAAGGTTACTCTGTACTGGCTAAAATTCATAAAATTATGTAGTCTCTAGGAAGGAAAAGACGACTGAAGAATTTCAGTTGTTAGGAACTATATTCCCAAGTATGGATTGTGTCTATTTATGAAGAAGGTTAGTTTTACGGAGTCTATATTATACATATGGTTTTATGTTCTTTGAAAAGCTAGTTTGTATAAACACTTTTTTTTTACCATATCTCTCTGTCCCTTTTGATCCAGAGCATATGTTAATGCATATGTTCTATTTTATCCCTTTAATTGATCTGCTCACCTACTGCAGATTCTGGCTGTTTGCCAACCTACTACATTTATCTTTAACTTTACAGTTATCTTTAGGCTTTTGGCTTTTGGCAACGTTATATTAAATTGCAATTTGGACTATATTTTAAAGACTCAGGCTTCCACTGACTATTAGCAAGCTGCTTGAATAACAGTTCTTAGAGCAAATCGGGTGTATTGTTTGAACTTGGGCAAATGCGATAAAACTGATAAAGACAGGATACATTAGCAGAAGACTAGCATTTGATAAGCATAGCTAAAGTGGAAATCTCTAAGTCTTAACTCTAAGTCTTAATGAAAGCATGATGTGGAAGGTCCATTTGACTTTGATTTCAGAAAAAAAAATTCTTGGGTTGTTAGCCCTATTGAATAGATGATAAATATTAATAGCCCTGAATTCATACTGCTGCCTTTTAAAAGGATCCAGAATACAAACACACGAACCCATTTGGATGCTAAGACTTAGTCCTGATGTATATAGTCAGATTGTCGTTTATGTACAGTACGTGCTTAGGCAGAGTTAGCCACTTCTAAGATCAAGAAAAGAACTTGTGTATGGCCAAGGAAATGAAGTATTATAGATCTGTAAAGGCTTGGCTTGATTTCCAGTTTATTAAACAATTTGACAGAAAGAGTTTCTGGCATTAACTTTGTCTTATCTCTGGACTGTTAAGTGAACTGATTTAGGATGACTATGTCCTAGATAACGACCTAAAATTTATAGAACAGTAAAATATTCACATTAATACAGCTTCATTTCCTAATACTTGTGCTGATTTTTTTAAAGTTCTTGGTCCTTAAGTTCTTTGCATACAAGAATAAAAAATTGAACTTGTCTAGCTTATCTGTTTGACCTTCCTAATATCCATTATGGCCTATTTATGTAATAAATTAACCATTCAAAACTCCTTAAATAAAAAGAGATATTTCAAAGGAGTATCCAGCTAAGGAGGCAATCAGAATTAAATCCTTGTGAGTCACAAAGCTTGCCAAGTGAGCACAAATTTGTTCAAAAGATAAAATGCAAGGTGGGATGGGATGCAGTCATGTGAAAGAGTGGAAAAACCACATATATTGTACATGACAATTATTCTTAGCAAAAAAAAAAAAAAAAAAGGAGGAGGAGGAACAATAAAAATTAATCCAAACTTAAAAATGTTGAGCCAGACTAACAAATTTTCTCCAGCCTCTCCTGAGATTTCCCATCAATCAGAATTCTTCTCCTACCTCATAAGTCTGTTTTGAAGAGAAAATGAACATTAATTAAAATCCCCGTCTCAGAGTAGGAAAAGATAACAGGAGTTTATTGAGGATAATTATATTTCTTTTTTTAATCCTTGAGTGGCATCTTAAGATAATACCTTAAAACTAACCCAAAAAAAAAACAAAACTTGATAGACTATTGAACAGTGAAATGCAGTGAATGACCTTGGCGAATGCTAGAAAAATAAAGGCGGACACAGACCTGGTTAGTATTTCGATGGAAGCTATTATAACTAGGATGTCATGGTTCCAATAGACCAGTTTTAGAGTCAACGTAGGAAATTCAAGGATTTTAGGCAGTGGTGGGATTCAAATAGGTGAACAACCGGTTCTGTGTGTGGATGCCGCTTGCAGAAGTCCATTCTGGGCCTAGGCATCAAAAAATTAACTACCGGTTCTGCCGAAGTGGTGCAAAGTGGCTGAATCCCACCATTGATTTTAGGCTAAGGATTGCAAACATCCAGGAGAAAAGTAATAGCAAAGCTCCTCATTGTTGCCATTGGGCAACATGCTTAGAAATGTCTCTGAAGAAATATTTCTGAAGTCCCCATGAATCCTCAGAGCCAGTTTGGGCTAGTGCAGGGGTAGGAAATCTTGGCTCTTTTATGACTTGTGGACTTCAACTCCCAGAATTCCATGCTGGCTCAGGAATTCTGGGAGTTGAAGTCCATGAGTTATAAAAGAGCCAGGGTTGCCTATCCCTGGGCTAGTGGTTAAGACACCAGGCAAGAAAGCAGAAGAATAGCCAGGTCTTCAAAAGCTGGCATGTTGCTAGTCTAATTGGATGGTCCAGGTCTGAAGTCTAGAAGAACTGTGATGACACACCTACAGCTAACACCTTCGCTGTATGATCATTTCCAAGGACCTTATTTCTCCTATATTTTTATACCCTCCAATAAGGTTTGACCAGTCCATGAATGTTTGACCAATTTTCCTTCCCTCTTTTCTCACTGAAGTGTCATTGCCTTGTAGTAAGAACACATATACCCCCCCAAATCCTTTTTACTATGCCCCCCAAATCACAAGAATAAAGTTCAGGAAAAGAAATGTTTTACTCACGAAGCCCCTGGCTATCGCGAAAAGCAGAAACATCGAAACAAGCCTGCAGATTTACAAAACAAGTTTGCTAAAGTCAGACTGAAGATAAGGGGATAAAATTAATTACATTTGTTTGACAGGATTAGGACCAAGGAAACTGATAATTAAGACCCATCATGAGCCTTTGCGAAACAAATAAAATTAATCAAATAACACACAAAACAAGCCTCTAGGTTACGAAATGCTGTGAAAACTATATAAAAATCCACGTACTCAGCAAATCACTTGGTCAGCTGCCCCAGAACTGCATGCTGTTGCTCGTTCTGCACATTAATAAACAAGAACCTTCTTTCCTAAGCAGCCTCCATTTTATTTCCAGTGTCTTAGCCTCCATTTTATTTACTCCCGGCTTGGAACCAGACCTGATTTTTCTTCCAACAGCCTCCTCTAGGCCAGAGATAACATGATGACATTATCCTTTCAGTCATGTCCAATCCTTGGCGATTTTATGGGCCAGGTCTCTGCACATCCTTCTAATCTAGGCCAATAGGAACTATTTAGGGTTTTGAGGAACCATCTTTGATGCATCTTCTTTAAGCTCTTCAATCTAGTACTCCTGGCATGTGCTACATGAGCTGAGATCCTCCTCACCAAATCTACCTTGTTGCCATGCTTTGAGAACATTTCAGTTATCCGTTTGTTATTCAGTTCATTTGCACAAATATGCACGACATGGTATCACTATCCCATGGCGTTATATAACAATTATTTTATATGCTACTGACAATTTGCTGGCATTAATCTATTGATACAACATTTGTTAATTACTCTTGTAATTAGTAACGCTGGTAGTCTCTTGGAGAAATCAGGTTGAAGGAACAAAAGAACAACAGAAGGACTGAAAACTGCCTGCAGCCGAGGAAAGAGGGAATGTGTGTTTTGTTGCGAGTCGCACGCATTAGTGGCATTAAATCATCTGTTGCAAGTCGCATGCACTAGTGGCATTAAATCATCTGTTGCAAGTCGCATGCATTAGTGGCATTAAATCATCTGTTGCAAGTCGCATGCACTAGTGGCATTAAAACATCTGTTGCAAGTCGCACGCATTAGTGGCATTAAATCATCTGTTGCAAGTCGCATGCACTAGTGGCATTAAATCATCTGTTGCAAGTCGCACGCATTAGTGGCATTAAATCATCTGTTGCAAGTCGCATGCATTAGTGGCATTAAATCATCTGTTGCAAGTCACATGCATTAGTGGCATTAAATCATCTGTTGCAAGTCGCATGCATTAATGGCATTAAATCATCTGTTGCAAGTCGCATGCATTAGTGGCATTAAAACATCTGTCTCAAAGGTGCTTTTTTTAAAGGCAACTGGACGTGGCTTTTACTTGAAGACATTTCGCTTCTCATCCAAGAAGCTTCTTCAGTTCTTGGATGAGAAGCGAAACGTCTTCAAGGAAAAACAAAATCCAGTTGCCTTTTCAATTCAATTTCAATTCAATTTATTGCAGCCAAAGACCACACATAAATCAAACATCCAGATAAAACAAAACTAGACAGAGCCATCACAAGGGGACATAGCAATACATCACAATCAATGGTGCAATCAATGGGCGACCAAGGTCTGCCTAGTTTTACAGGCAGTATATCAAAAACAAGCTATCTTCAGAAACTGAAACCTACTGACCTGACACTAAAAATACAATGAGTATAGTCCAAAATTGGATAAAACGCGTAATAAAATCAATTTTAAAGGTTACTAAAAGGATCTAAAATGATTATGATTTTGGCGAATCCACAGTGGTGCAGCACAGAATCTGGCCACCTGCGCCGTGATCTCTGCCTGCTCATCCTTAAGCAGCCACTGAAGATACTGTAGATATTTTCCGAATGACCAGGATATCTATCGATTATGGGGAGGATATGATTTTTCCGAATGACTCTGTAGAAGGAACATCGAAGGAGTATGCGTCCAATGGTCTCCACCTCTCCTGAGCCACAGGAGCAGAGTCTTTCAGACCGTGGTGTCTTTTTGTACTTGCCGTACAAGATGGCCGATGGAAACGCATGGCACCGTGCAAGCGAGAATGCTTTCTGGTGGTTTACTGACTCCAAATGACTAAGATACCTGACAGGTGTAACCATGTATCTAATAGAGTCTGGAGCCAGAAACAGCGGAGCTATACCTAAGTCCGCTTGCTTCTTGATGCCCTCTACACAGTTGCCTTTTGGAAAAAAAAACAGCCTTTGAGACAAGCATGACCTGGATTATTATTATTTATTATTATTATTTAAATTTATATACCGCCCTATCTCCCTTACGGGACTCAGGGCGGTGAACAGGCAATAATAAAAGTCACAGTAAATATTACATAAAAGCCTGCTCTAAAATATAAAACCCCTAACAAAACCCAATCAAAACTACGCCAGGCCGGCCGGATAACTGAGAATCTCCATAGACGTTAAATCATCTCCACATTTTGCAGAAGATAACTTTTTTTTTAACCATAGTTGCCATTATGGGGGGGAAAAAGCACATATTCATCCGTGACTTGCTGCCAACTCATCCCAAGTATGGTATAATGTGAAAGAAAGGGAAAAAAAATATTTCTCCATATCCTTATTTTTCATTCTCCTTCAAAGTCTTCAAATCTCAGATGCTTTAGCTACTTCTTCATTTAAAAAAAAAAGCCTGCTTCAGCCACTGGCTGATAGTGGTTGTCTTTTTTGTGTGTTTTCGAAGGGTACCATATTATTGCAGGATCCAATCTGAGTTAGTCATCAGGGCCAAAGGTTTTAGGCTCAAACTGGAACCCGCCACCGAGGAACTTTTTTTTTTTCTCTCTCTCAAGAGTATGTGCACTGGGTTATTCTATGCGTTGTATTTATATGATGCCTAATTGTGTGTTGCTTTTAGTTGTTAATTGGGGTGTTGGTGGCTGGGTATTAAATCATTTGTAGGAAGGCGCCCCTCCACAGATTAAAATATTCTTTATCCTTAATATTGAAAGAGGCAGAATATATTTCCCCAAAGGAGAAGTAGAGAAAAATCTTAACAAAGGCAGAAAGCAGCCCCAGTCTTTCTTAATAGCCTCACTTGAGAAGCCTCAAGTCTTTAGAGATGGATATTTTGTACCCATTAAGAAAGACTGGGCCAATCTATTCATAAACAAAATGCTTTCAGCCCCCACAGCTGATGGGATTAAGAATTTACATTTCCCCACCCAAATTCTTAGGATAGGACATGACCTTTAGAACACAATAGGATTAACCCAACATCATTGACACAAGGCTCACTATATTGCACAACCCCCTGGAGCATCTCAATCAGAACCCTATAAAGATCCATCCACCCACTCAGCCATTTTGTCAGCTGTCCCAAAACTGCATGCTTTTGCTGGTTCTGCTCATCAATAAACTAGAATCTTCTTTCCTAAGAAGTCAGCCTCCTTTTTTTTTCTCCCGGCTTGGAACCTGACCTGATTTTTCTTTCAACACATCAATTGTTGTTTCCTTGTGCTGTTGCACCCTTAGCTCCTAGGTCAGTGGTGGCGAACCTATGGCACGGGTGCCAGATGTGGCACTCGTAGCCCTCTCTGTGGGCACACGTGCTGTTACCCCAGCCTTGCCTCTCTCCGCAACCCCCTCCTCTGCAGCAGCCCCCCTGAAGGAGAGTCACCTCTGAGCATGGCCCACATGGAGCAGGGCAGCCAAGGACATGGCAGCCAGGTAGCGTAGACAAGACTCTGCCCTCACACCCCATTGTGCACAGTTGATGCTGCAGGACGCGGGCAGAGGGCGTGACCGCCATAGCGCTGCTGGGCTGCCTGGGCGATCTACGGCAGGCCCTGGAGGCGGTGAGTGGCCCTGCGGGCAGGTAGCGCAGGGGATGGGGGGGCAGAGCGGGGACAAGGCAGGGGGTGGAGCGGGGATGGGGCCAGTTTTTGGGCACTCGGTCTCTAAAAGGTTCGCCATCACTGTCCTAGGTAGTATCTTGGTGGTAAATCAGCACTCTTGTTGATTAACAAGGGACCTGTTTCAATCATTTCTTGGCTGTTTTTATCCCTGCTCGGCCAAGATAGGATCCTACAACATTATCCTGGGACAAATATAGAGCATTTACCTTCATTTGTGAACCATGTTATTTTTCACACTGAGCCAGGAAGGGTTCTGGGGCCATTCTTCAACCTTGCAGCAGGACATTATGATACTTCCTTTATTGTAACTCAGCATTGGGTCTTGCAGAGTTTCCCTGCATCCTGACGCTCCTTCAGAACTCTTGAAGTAGAACTTTTATGCGCCAGTGTCTATCCCATGCTCCAGTAAAGCACATAATTAAAAGGAGTCACCCAGCTCTGTCACAGCTGCCACATTGAAATTCATAATTCTATAATGCCTGTAGGCCCACAGCAGGATATTTTTTTTTTCTTTCTTTCCCAACCTCATGGTCTCCGTGCTATTGCTTATTGCAGTAACATCACAGCAAGAAATTTTGCTCTAGGCTGCTTTACATTAAACTTGACATTTGCAATATACAGAGTGGCACATTTTGAGTTAATAATAAAGAAAAAAAGAATACAAAATCATGGTGGTAACTTTCCTTTCAAACACTAAGTGTGCAATTCTTCCCTTTTAATTATTCACAAGGCTCAAATGCTATGGAGGAGGCAGGAAAGAAATATGCCTTGTATGATACAGTAGCAATGCTCCAAAATTTGAGGGGCTACCACAAAGAAGAGGGAGTCAAGCTATTCTCCAAAGCACCCGAAGGCAGGACAAGAAGCAACGGATGGAAACTCATCAAGGAGAGAAGCAACCTAGGGCTGAAGAGAAATTTCCTGACAGAAGAATTAATCAGTGGAACGACTTGCTTCCAGAAGTTTTGAGTGCTCCAATTCTGGAGGCTTTTAAGAAAAGATTGGACAGCCATTTGTCTGGAATGAGTCTCCGGCTCAAGCTGGAGATATTGAGTTGGACTAGAAGACCTCCAAAGTCTCTTTCAACTCTGTTATTCTGAGCCTTGAAGATTGATTTATCCCCCTGAACTCAAAAATAGAGAAATGAAAAAAGATTATAGATAGATAGATAGATAGATAGATAGATAGATAGATAGATAGATAGATAGATAGAGAGAGAGAGAGAGAGAGAGAGAGAGAGAGAGAATAAGAGAGAAAGATTTGGATGGATTAGGCAAATTAAATAGATATGGGGAGGGATCTCATACCAGGTGTCCAGGAATCATGCTAAATCAGAGATATTGTAGACACTGCAAAACGGTAGCCAGATTACACTGTTAGATGTATATTAGTGAAGGCAACACGACATAATTCTGGTTCAGGTAAAGCAAAAGCATCAGTGATACAGTATCTATGGCAAGCTCCACCTCGGAGGACCTGTTGGGAAAGGGGGGGAAAAATCACCTCTCCTGTGAAATTGACCCCATCAACCCCACGAATACAATAGAGGTAGTCAAGACGGCGGGGACCGCTGTGGTGTGTAAAGCACAAGAGTCTAAGAAAGGAAGAGAAACAGGGACACGTCGTATAACAAAAGAGCCTTTAGTCTCTCACCTTTACTTTGACTCATTCAGTTCTCTTATCACCCGATAACTGGAAGTGGAGCTTCTCGCACAGTTCTAAGAAGAAGAAGAAGGAGAAGAGAAAAAAAGGGCCATTAAAATCCTGCCAGCTCTAATGTTGTGAGAAAGTCATGAACAGTTTTGAAACCTCAGCAGAACATTTTGACTGATGGCTGAAATGAAGCAACGCTGCTGAGCACACACTGCTGTGTTGTTTGCTATGTCCCGTGGACACACAAGCACACAATATTTAGCCTACAGACATACCAACATGTATATCCATGGTAACCCAGTTGGTTTTAAAAAACCTGAGCAAATAAAGAGTTTGAAAGAAAAGTTTGTTTTTTTTAATATAGTTCTGCTCTGTTTCCCGCCTCTGTTCGGCCACTGTCACACACAGACACACCCCGGTACAAATTATCTTGCCTTTAGGCGGGGGAAAAAAGAGAGATTTGGAAATTGTACTTAATCTGGTTCCATTTACATTTTAAAATGGAAAATAGTAACTATATTTATATGTAGACTTGCCCCCAGTTAAAATGAATGCAGTGGAGCTGGGTTTACTGAAGCACAAAAGGAAATATTCTATCTATCTATCTATCTATCTATCTATCTATCTATCTATCTATCTATCTATCTATCATCTATCTATCTATCTATCTATCTATCTATCTATCTATCTATCTATCTATCATCTATCTATCTATCTATCTATCTATCTATCTATCTATCTATCTATCTATCTATCTATCTATCTATCTATCTATAAATGTTCATTTGTTCAAAATCTTAAATCTCCGAAAGTTCTTCACCGATTGCTTTGAAATTTTGACACAACGTTGCATTCGAATATGCGCGTGTTTTTATATACCTACTATTATACATGTCACACCTGTGACAGGTAAAAACATTTAACCTGGCTGAGCCACAGCAACGCGTGGCCGGGTACAGCTAGTGGTGAAATAAACAGCAAAGCATGAGCAAACTAGCATAAGCATCTTATCAAGTATACAGCATTTATGCATAAAGGAAGCTTATGACCCTTGAGATCTGGGTTATTTGCAGCAGGAATAAGAAATTGTGCAAAGATTTTGCAAAAGATTTTGCAGTCTCCCGAGTGTGGTTCATGCATCCATGCTTTCCTCTAGACCAGTGTTTCTCAACCTTGGCCATTTTAAGATGTGTGGACTTCAACCGCCAGAATTCCCCAGTCAGCTTTGCTATCGGCTATGCTGACTGGGGAATTCTGGGAGTTGAAGTCCACACGTCTTAACGTTGCCAAGGTTGAGAAACACTGCTCTAGACCATTTTGCCCCACTTATGGAGAAATAAATCTTCCTTTTGTATGTTGGAAGAAAAAAAATAGGTCTGGTTCCAAGCCAGGAGAAC